>NW_020291814.1:311658-410773 GCF_003184835.1 Aspergillus costaricaensis CBS 115574
CTCTCCTCTCCATACAGTAAGAAAAGAAAAAAAGAAAAAGTAGGTTAGCTCATCCGCAGAATTACTTGCATAATTCCTACTAAAATCACTCCCCAAGCAAGGCAAAGCAAGATCCGAAATCAAACCACGACAGGAGAAGAAAAAAAAAAAAAAAAAAAAAAAAAAAAAAAAAAAAAAAAAAAAAAAAAAAAAGAAAACTAACTAACTAACTGACTAACTAAGCAGAGTAAAAAAAACTAACTCAACCTTTCCCTTTTCCTAAGCAAGTAAAAGCAAAAGCTGAACTAAGCCCGTAGTCCTGCGGGTTTTGGTGGGGATCGGCCGGTCTTAAAACGCTGGCTTTTCCCACCTTGTTCTTGCAGTCTTGATCCTTTTCTTTTCTGGTAGTTGAAGCAAGAAGCAAAGAAGAAGGGAAAGAAACAGAAAGAGGAAAGACAGGAAATACCTCGACTTGTGACCGACCAAAGCAAAACGTACCGACCGAACAGCCCAAGCAGCAAAAACACTACGGCCACCCAATGCAAATCTTCTTCCTCACGCAGAAACCCCTCAACTACTTCCTAGCAGCATAACCCTCGTCCAACTCGCATATACGCCCCGACTGTTCATCTTGTAGACAGTTGTATACGATCGACCATTCTCAGAAACTGTCCCCTGCGACTGCCCGCCTACCATCGCCTGTTTGCCCTCATTCTGACCTATATTCGAATCGCCAAACAGTCAATCCTAGTACTCATAGTACACTCCCCTTGCGAACTACTATCGTCTGTCCCATGCGCCATTCAGTCTGCCAGTAATCTCGGTCGGAATTCTTGCTCTTCCCTAGCGACACTCAAGACCATACACCGACGCGCCATAGCTCGACATTAATTTATCCCAAAAGAAAGCACCCGGGACCTGACAAAACTTCCAGGTAGTCCCGTAAAGAATGTGACTATTTGCTACACTCATCGCAGAACGCCTTGCTGATTTCAAGCTCCAGTGTAAGACCCCGCGCGACAATACCCATTCAATCAATCCAAAAAGCATATATTCTCCGTCGCGCCATCAACCCTTCAATCGTTCAATCATCTCCAAGCAATCATTGTACAGCCCTCGCAACCATGGCTACTACTGTGTCCATAACGAGTGACCTGGAGCCTTATCTGGCATCCCTCCGATCGTATCTGGCTAAGAATAAGCCCCCAGCTTCTCCAACAGAGGATCCAGCCGAAGAGTCCGAGACAAATACCAGCTCGAGCAATTCCGACCAACAAACTCAGCGAGAGCAGCCATGTCGGAAAGGAAGCAAGAATAACGATCGTGCTGGCCGCCCCCGCCCGGTGATGAAGATGCGCTCGTGTCGAACACACTAGTACTGGTCTTAACCGAGGAACACTATATGAATGAGCTGGTGTTCTCCACAAGTACGAATAGCAAAGCAGACTCAATGAAACAGCAAGCAAAAGCTCACACATACCTTCCCATCCCCAATCCTGCATTACGTTGATCCAGTGCAATTTGCCCCGAACCGTCTTTTCGAATTCAATATTCTCCAGCGGGGAGATAGCGGAGCTCCGTCGCGAGTTTCCAATAGTAGCCTTAGAGGCCAACCATTCCTCCTGGATCGTCCTCCTCCACGGCTCCTTGGCGTAGGTACTACGGGCCCTCTGATCATTCGACCCAAGGCTAGTGAGAGGCACTCTATCGTTCGTCAAAGTCTCCATGACAGAGTTGATCCCACGCGCAGACGATCCCCGCAACCGTTGTTTCTCATCTTCGAAAGCATCCCTGCGTGCCCATACTTCGCGGACTATCTCAATGCAGCGATCAATTGAGCCCAGCATGAGGCGGGTTTGAATAGATTCCCACCGGCTCAACACCCACTGACGATCATCCTCTTGCTCTGCTTCGGATCCTGCCGCCAACAGAGGGAACATCTGGATAATCAGGGTTCGAGAACTTGAAGGAACGGTAGCCAACAAAATCAGCACGCGTTTGGCAAGCTCGGAGGTCGGCTCTGAAGGCATCTCAGGTACCGCCTGGTGAAGGTATAACAGTGTTGCCCAGCGATAAGCATGGGCTGTCTGAATACTATGCTGGACCTCGGAAGATGGGTCCTCTGGAGGCTCGAAGAATTGCGGTGGTTCCCACTGCTCAACAAGCCTTTTCAGCTCTATGGCTTGCGAAATAAGCGAGATGGAATTAGATGTTGTCTTGCGAACACGTTGAACCAACCGAGCCACTTGATTTATCAGAGGGAAAAGCGTCGTAGCGCAGCCCATCAGAGGATCAATCTCATGTACAGCGTGGCTTGGGAGTTGGAAAAAAGGAGCGTTCACCTCCAGATCCCCCGATTCATCACGAGAGGTCAAACGAGCAATTACGTCCATATACAGCCACGTATTGTAAAGGAAACGCACCCTGCTCAGGTTAATCCCACGCATTTCGCCTTGAGCACCGAGCCCCACCACTTGTGAGACTAGGGCTTTGGCACCTTTTAGATGCTGAATGCAGGTACGAGTGTGTTGGTCCCAGGTATCGGCAAACGCAAGCGCCAGGCTCGTCGCTAATGCTGCATCAACCCTCATGTTCCGTATGTCGTGCACCAAGTGGGTGATGCTCTGGCGCATGTGATCCACACCGTGAACTCGCAAGGCTGGAAACTCTTTGCTTGAATGGAAGGCAGCAAGCGAGAACACAGCATGATACAGAGCTGGTGTCTCTTTAGCCAACGGCCAGATCAAAGTCCGCCACGGATTCTCGTGGACACCGTCCTTTACAGACAATATTCCACACGTCACCCTATCAAACTGCAAAACCAGCATTTCTGGGCTTGCAATGCCGAGGTTGGGTTCCCTGCAGATGTTGAATAGTTCCTGGTGCGGAGCAATGTTCATGTTGGCGTTCTCCGGCCGCCCGGACTTCATGCTTCGGTCGGGCCTTCGTACTATCTCCTCGATATCCTCATCATCAACCTCCATCAGTTCTTCGAAGCTAAAACCTTCTTCTGCAAAGGAGTTGTTGCGCCCAAGGTCACGTTTGGGCTCGCGCCCATTCCCCGGCCTTTGCTCTACTGCAGCCAATGAGACATCAGAAATCCAAGAAATCTGGTCTGAAGGCGAGATGTCTGTGAATGACGATGCGAGAATGTCTTCATTGAAGCTCACTGGCGTTAGCTGACCAACAAACTCATCTGGGTTGCTAAACGAATCATTGTCGCTGAATGAACGCCTGTTCGTGCGTTTTGAAGGAGATGCATTCTTCGAGGTCAGGTCAGCAAAATCCATAAAAGACCCCGAGCCCATGCAAGGAAGGCTAGAGGCAGCTTGCTGTGACTTTGATGCGCTGGATTGGTTCTGTGGAATGGAGGATCCCGAATTTTCTGTACTTGGGTTCTCATTAGACTGATATTGGATAGCTACAGGAACGTCAGCAATACACCCTCAAGTTGAGATGGCCTGGGGCTGTTGGCATACCTTTCTTTGTATTTGCACTGCCATTCGTTCCCCCAACGAAACTCTTCTGCCCAAAGCCGTTGCGCCATTTGAATTTCTTTATGTATCCTTCACATGTCACGTTTCGCTTCCTACATTGAATACAACTTGGCTTCGTCTCGTCACATTTCAATCGCTTGTCCTTGCAAGTCTGGCAGCCTGGATAAGGTGAACAATAAGACGTCAGCGCGCTGCGACTTTTGGAGCGTCTGTGCCCTTGTCACTCTGCTCATGCCTCTTGTGCTCTTAGTTTAACACATCTGTCGCCCTCCATGCCCATCGCGCTAAAACTAGTAGAAAAAGTAATTATACCGTACCGTTACGGCTCTTGGTCTGCTTCGGCTTGCTACGATCTTTGGCAGCACCTCGCTGGCCTGCAGTCGAGTTCTTGGGAGAGACAGACTGGTTGGAATGCCCGGCAGCCGATGCGGAGGGACGTTGAACGTCTAGAATAGCAGATGGGGAAGGGATGTTGATGTCTTCCATATCGGTATCTGATGTGACGATGACATAAACCGATTCCGGATGGAACGTGTCATAAAGAGTATGAGGAGAAGGAAGATAGTTGTCCGAGGAAAGAGAGAGGGGGTTCACCTCGTCAACTAGGTGGTGGGAAGGGAAGAGGGGAGAGCAACCGAGCAGCTTTCGTGGAGACTTCGAAAGCAGATAAGGCTGTTTTGACTGTCCGATGGCAGGGGAAACAGAAAAGATAGGGAAAGCGTGGATGTGCGATAGATAACTCAACGCCCCGAGACGGCCCCAGACGGTGAGGAGAGAGAGGGACCTCCAGGTGATAAGAGTTGCACTAGAGCAGCAGATTGCGGAGACAGCTGGTGCAAGTTGTGCGACGCGGATTCGTCGATCCGAGGTAGGAGCTCAGACAAGAGCCGGGTCTCCATTGGAAGCATGGCGATTGGAGCTAGAACACTCCCTTTCATGCAGGTTTCGATGATAATGGATGGAGGCGGGAGGGGAAGAGACAAACGCCACGGCTTGCGAGGGCGAAATGCCCGTCGACCAGTGAGTGCATTTTTTTTTAATTCAAGATAAAAACACAAAGATGGGAGCAGTTGCTCAAGAAGGGGTTACTGAACACAGGGGACACCACAGACGATGTTGAAACAACGCTGCGAGGCGGGGATAGGATGACAGACGCCACCAGGGAGCAGGATGAAGTTGAGAGGGATCGGAGAGGTTCAGCCGGTGTGGGCGACAGCAGATGATTGCAGTTGGTGGGTGGTGGAGGGAGGTAATCCCCGCGTTCCTATTCGACCGCCTCGCCTTGTCACCTGCCGGCTTATCCTCGACTTCACAGCCACCGAAGCACAAAGCAGAAGATACTACGATTGTACAGACATCTCCCAGTAGGCAACAGGCTCCAAACTTCCCTCTACTACTTGACTTACCGTCCGTCCATCCTATCTAGGTCCCACACCATCCTAAACATTCCATTCCTGGATAACGGTTGACCGCTCCACAATGGGTAGGACAAGCAATCAACAGCACCGGACTTTCAATCAAAACTTGTCTCAAAATCTGCCCATCTCTAGCAAAGTGCCATCTGCAATGAAATGCTCCGATCAGCATGGCGGAACTCCAAGGAGGGCATGTGGTCAGTCGACCCGATAGTCTGTCCATTTGCCAGGAATGCAACTACAATGCCATGGTCTAGACTTATTATACAAGGTTGTCGCCTGTTCCCAGATGTTAGACAATGTCTTCCGCCCTCGGATAGATCCACGAGTAAGAGTCAAGCTGGTCTCCAGGATGACTGCTGGCCTCGTGTTTGTTCCAATCCCCGGGACATTCAACGTCACTCGAATGGCTCTCTGTCTGGTCGGCAACCGAATGCATCCCGGCATTGTGTGCAAGGCCCAGTCGTACAGCTAGCATCAGGTGCAACACCTAAGCTTTCCCTGCTTTGGAAAATAGCAATCCGGACGGGATAACGGCATGCTCGCAGTAAGTATTTGGAATTATGCGTGCCCAGTTGTGCGGAACGTGTTTCACGAGTATCCTTTGTACGCTCCTGACAATCTGGGTTGTATCAACATAAGGCTACATTGGGGTCCTTTGGCGTGGGGGCCGTCATAGGAGAACCTAGTTTGAAAAGTCGAGCTTTTGATGGGTTGATGTCACCTGGGTGTTGGGTTCTTATTGACCGATTTCGGCATTGATCTGAAACCGAGAGCGGGAGCAAGGGAGGGAGAGATAAGGCGCCGGGAAGATGAGGGGATAATGGATCCCTACTCCGCACGCTATTTTGGACGGACACAGCGAACCCCTCGCAAGTGGGTCGTTGTAATCCCTCCAAGACATTGGTTTTGGGGGATCTCCAAGGCATCGATAAAGTTGCCAGGTTGCCACTGAAGTCAATTTTATGCGGCATACGTGATGATGCCCAAAATTTAGGCACAATGCAGCCAATGCAGCGCAACACTACGGTAGGCAGTTCCCCGCCTCCAACAACCCCACTTCCCAGGACCATGGAACCAACCATGAACGTATTCCAACAGCTTAACAGTTAATCCTACAACCATCCCATATATCGTCACCCACTTCACACATACAGGGTACCCCTAAACCACATATCTCACCACCATGCCTCCCCTACGAACCAAAGTCTTCATCAACGTCGACCTCGGCGAAGGCTACGGGAACTTCAGATGCGGCCCGGACGAAGAACTCATCCCCCTCATCGACCAGGCCAACGTAGCCTGTGGATTCCAGTAAGCAGCAATTTCTCATAACCCCAAACAATCACCCCAAACCTAACCCTCTCTTCTTTACTATAGTGCCGGTGACCCCCTAATAATGCAAGAAACCGTCTCTCTGTGCAAAAAGCACAACATATCGATCGGCGCCCACCCCGGCCTCCCCGACGTGCAAGGCTTCGGCCGACGCGAAATGAAGCTCAGCCCGGAAGAACACACCGCCAATGTCATCTACCAAGTCGGGGCGTTACAAGGCTTCCTAGCGCGCGAAAACATCCCCCTCCACCACGTCAAGCCGCACGGCGTGCTCTACGGCATGATGTGTCGCGACCTGGAAGTCGCGCGGGCCGTCATAAAGGGAATACCACCTGGGGTACCGGTCGTGGGACTCGGAGGAACATACATGGAGCAGGCGGCGAAGGAGCTGGGGGTGCCGTTCTGGGCGGAGCTGTTCGGAGACGTCAAGTACGGGCCGGATGGCATGCTGGTGATTGATCGGAAGAAGAAGCCGTGGAAGATTGAGGATGTCAAGGCGCATGTGAGACAGCAGGTGGAGGATTCGTCGGCCACGGCTGTTGATGGGTCGGTGGTGCAGATGGGGGTTAAGGATTATCCCGTTACCATTTGTTGTCATTCGGATTCGCCTGGGTGTTTGGAGATCGTGAAGGCGACGAGGGAGGTGGTTGATGAGTTTAATAAGGCGAATGGGTTTGCTTGATGGGCGGTGGAGAGGGGGGATTGATGGCGTTTAGTGTTGAATAGAATGATTAGATGATGTGGGTGGATGCTCCATGCTTGGTGTTTCCTGGGGAGTAAGCTAATGATAGATCCTACCGCTCATCTTCGAAGCTTCGGTGAGATTATAGTACATTCACACAGCAAATCAATCTAGTCACCCCTTGCAGATGATGACCTAAGCCTTCAATTCCTGATGAAGAGGACTTGTAGGTGAAGGGTTCAAATCGATCTCACTATTCTACATGAAGTGGTGCCATAAGACTGCCGTTTTCACTATCCGATTCCGGCTCCGACTGCCACGCACAAAGGCTGATACTGATGGGTTCTCCAAGGCGCCATAACTAGCTGAACAATGCTTCAGGCCACTGCATTCGCTGTGCTAATCATCTAGGTCTCAGCACAGCATATCTTACAACCGACTCCTAAGCATCGCATTCTCCGTCCCTTCATACGCCACCACCTCTCTCTGAGGATCTTCCGCCGTCTTCACCCCGAACCGCTTCCCAAGAACGACCATCTGAGCCACCGATAGTGTATTTTTGAACGACAGCGTATCATGATCGCGAAAGGCTCTCACGAAATCCTCCTGTACCCCACGCCACTCCAAGAACCCCAGAGCTCTGACATTGGCCTCTGTCACTAACGTCTCGAGGATCCTATACACCGGCCCATTCTTTCTGTACTTGGTTGGACCGACATAAGGTTGCTTAGTGCGGTTATAGACCTCCTCGGTAACGAAAGGCTTCATTGCCTCGCGCAGAATATGCTTCTCACGAAAGGTCTTTGTCGCAGAGCAGTATTTGATTTTCAGACTAGGTGGAATCCCGTTCACATATTCGGTGAGGTGATGGTCAAGGAACGGCGGTCGCGACTCAATCTGGTACACCATGTCGATGTTGTCCCCTAGGTACCGGAGAATATAGTTGGCCAATATACTTTTGGTCCATTGGTATCCTGTTGAATGCAACGGATGCCACTTTGTGGCCACGTCTGCGAGGACCTTATCACTGAAGCTTCTGGCGAATAACAACTCGGGGCGATTGTGACTGTCTTTGTAGACCCACTTTTGGAAGCGTGGCTGGAATAATGCGTTGAATCTGGGGAATACGGAACTGTCGTTGAGAGTTCGAGAAGCCTCTGCATCAGAAGGAGGGGGAAGTGCGCCTAGAAAGCCTTTGGCGATTAACGCATGGGCGACCTTCCGTGCCTCCGGTAGCTCGGCCATGGTGTCCGACGAGGCCCATGAATGGTCTGGTTCCAGTATGTAACGCCATATGAAGTCCGCGTAGCCAGCAAAGTGCTCGTCGGATCCCTCGCCGGTGAGCACGACTCTTTTGCCTGCTGCATGGGCGGCCTCTGCGAGGGCTAAGCGGCCCATTCCATTCACGTCGGGTATGGGCGTCTCTGTATGCCACACTGTATCTTCTAGTCTGGAAGCAATGGCATCTTCGTCCATAATGACTGGATGGAAATCAACCCCTAGCCATTCTGCCGTTCTCCGGGCGACATCTGGAACTGGTAAGTGGATTGTGGAACCATGGAGGGCCAGTGACAAGTACCTGATTCATCCAAGCCACTGCTCTTTTCGAATTGAACCGTAAAACAGCTTAGATTGGAGAGATTTCCGCTTGCATCGTTTCCCAGGCTCTGGCCTTGTCGAATAATATGTGCCGTCATACCCGCAATGGCCGAAGAGTCCAGCCCTCCACTTAAGAATACGCCAACACCCACGTCAGCACGAAGTCGATGTTGCACTGATTCTAGAAGAAGCTCCCGGACTCTGGCCACCATCTCTTCTTCTGAGTGTGGGTAGACATGATGCTGTGTAGGTCTAAGTCAGTATTAATTTAGCATCTAGCGCAGCATGCTCACTTTATCGGGGTAGTCAAGATCCCAGTACGATTTCACCCGAGGAGTATTGAAGTCTTGGCTAACGAGGTACTGGCCAGGACCGACCTGGTTGCATGATCAGTGATCCATGGTACGAAGAAGTCGTACTGATTTCGTCACTCACTCGGCTCACGTCTTTGAAGTACATCTGGGGCCCATACAGCCAGCCTTTCTCCCTCAAATTGGCGACGTTCCATTCAGGACTCCATCCAAACGACAGAAAACATTTCATCTCAGTGGCAACCACTAGTCGGCCATCTATGACCGTATAGTAGAGAGACTTGATTCCGTATCGGTCCCTGGCAGCGATGAACAGCTGTCGCCTGGCATCCCATAGAACTAGAGCGAACTCGCCCCGTAAATGCGAGAGGAACGACTCTCCGTAATGTTTGTAAAGTGCAATGACAATTTCGCAATCGCTTTTACTTTTGAAGTCATATTCGCCCGATAGCTCAGCTTTGATACGGTCATAGTCATAAAGCTCACCGTTCACAACGGCATGAATATTGTCCTCGCTGTCGTGGAATGGCTGGTTTCCGGCGGGGCTTAGGTCGATGATTGAAAGTCGGACGTGTCCAAGCCCTTTGAGTCTCCATGTTAGTTTATTGCATACCACTCTTCACGACGCTATGTGGACTTACCAACTTGACAGTCCGAGCTAAGCCATTGGCCTCGAGCGTCAGGTCCTCGGTGTCTAATCAAGTCCAGACTATCGTTGACTTTCTGTTCCAAATCTCCAGTGCAGGTAAACTCGTCATGCTGCCAGTCAGACCTCCCTTGGAGGGCAAGAAAAGCTGTAAGTCCACACATGGCTAGCTTCCAGCATTCGGTATGTAAGAGCTAGGGGTACGGCTCTCAAGGTGCGAGACAGCCTTCCTTATGTAGGTACAAATGTATCAGCTCAAGCTTGGGTCTCGTGGAAGACGCATGCAGCCACAAGGTTCGATAGGAGACGTGGTTCTGATACACAACGCTTGCCTATGCACATTTGGGCTCCATAACTCAAATGAGAGCCCTGAACCGGAGGGTGAATGACGACCAGATTTGGGCACCGGGTTGTCCATTTTGGAGAGTGAATATTCCACACCCCCACGGCAATTTCCTGCAAGTTTGTTAGCTCAACGAGATTGCAGACTTAGTACGTTCCTCGCGTGGCTCCTTGCAGCAACAACGGAAGGCATGGTGAAGTCAAAACTGGAAACCTCCTGACTCCCAACATATCAGCTACTATCCTGGTTCAGCTTCTCTGCAACGAACTCATGACCAACACCTCAGTGACTCGACCAATACCTGCAACTCCCGATGCTTTGAGATCTGCAAAGTCGAATATGCAACTGTCTCAATATAGTATATCAAGTTACAACATCTTCTAGGATCAAAGCGATAATAGCACCCCACCTATGTATATGGACGACAATTTCCATCGTGGGTAGTGTTCGAGGGCCGCGTGCTTGCTCTTATCCATGGTGCATTAGCGTGCTCCTCCGATTGGCGTTTCGAAATCAGTTCAGAACAGATCTACTGGATCACAGATGGAAGAACGTTCCCCGGCATAACCGATTCAACCGCAAGACCGACGAACCATATCCCACATCGACAAGAAACACTTCGAGATAATTCAAGGCTGGCATCTCAGCGCCTACATTAAGTTTTAGACCATATGCCATGGCCTAGCATGGTTATGTACCAGGTTATCCTCCAAGCGCCACTGTGGGATATACAACAAAGAATGGTCTATCAAAACCTGGTTTGTCTCTCATAATCTAAGCCATTTTGGCTGGTACAGAATGCTCGGACTCCGGAAACAACGCGCTGACTGGATCACACAAAGAAAGCTCATTACCACGTATCAAACAAGTGGGATGAGGCTGGCCGCAACAAACCTATTGGTCTCCAGATGGTATCATCGAATACTTTCGACCCATTTCTTCCTCGGTGAGCCTTCCAATTAGGATAGTTCGAAGATGGTGGGGTCAACCCAGGACCGGCCTTGAGGCCCCATGACTCTGAAACCAACCAGCACTAACCAGCCCTATCCCTTCGCGCGGATTCGCCCTCGATCTTCTCGTCATCTGGTTTCTGGGTTGACCATGTTCTACAACTGCATGTTGACTTTGCTTTCTGTGCAACAGAGCCGCCAGATACACACATAGAGATAACAAATTCGGATCTATGAAGTGTTCCGCCGCCCTTGATCCACATCCCACGACGCGGTTTACTAAATAACTCACCACTTACTCCAATTTGATGGAGACCAACTGCATGTGTGTGACCCTCTGCTGAAGCTACGCGACTAGTTTCAGCTGAACAATTTGTTAGGCACACTAGTAATCAACTATATCACGTGTACGAGACACCGTCTCTCGGAGATCAAATCACAATCATCTATCCGAGTGATGGGGCACGACGGTGCAAGGGATAGTATTAGGATGCCCTATTCATGATGGAGACCCACTTCAGGGCCAGGAACTAACTGCTATATCAAAAAAGAGCCGTCGGCGATTCCACTGATCATAGATCCGAGCGCCTTGTCTGATAAAGGTCTAGTGGAGAGCGCCACCCGGATTTGAATCTCGCTTGTTTGCTATTGGTTTAACGGCCCGGTGCCAATAGCCTCTTCTTGGCGGGCCGTTGCGTCTCACCGCTACGATAACTGAGGGTTTGAGGATTGCCGTTCCTTACGTGGGCTATATTTGCTATAGCTGATGAGCCTTGCATTATCACAAGTGCTTAGAAGAGTCTAGATCTTGGTTTACTCGAATATGCCGTAGGATTATCGTGGGTACGTAGCAGGGCTTTTCGATCAAACTGACGATCAACTGGATGCATAAAGCTACCTTGCGTGTGTCAAGGCAGTCTACAAGGTCTGTTCCTGTAGTGAGAAGGTTGTACTACCTACCGGCGATATTCGGTCTTATCAAGACCCCTGTAATTCTGTCAGTTCAGAGTTGTCACCAAGTTCCACTTTTCCTCGCGTTTAAGGTTGCCCTGCTGGCAGATTAGGGCGCTGTTCGTAGTTACGACCTGCATGAAAGCAGTGAGTCTGACCTATGGGAAAGCGGATCACTAGCATAATATGACGAACTAAGAACGGGACAACTCAGATTACTGCACAAGTATCCTATCTTTCAAGGAGGGCGATTTCGTCCCATCCCCTCTTTGCATTGTCATTTTCCTTGGAATTTTCGTTTTGTTGGATATGAAGCTCGGATTAGGTCGCGAGCTTTCTCTGATGATCAGCTGCCCACCTATCACTCACGAAATAGAGCTTCCCATGTGTGGAAAGTAGCGGCTATAGAGACGAATCTGGGTTACGAGACTCTCATCAGCATTATGGCAGCATACTATGCGTATCGGAGGATAGACGTGAGTGAAGGCCGTTAATATACTCCCTCTGTTGCGAGACTATTACTCGTTCTTCGGACGCACATAAAAAAATGTCAAGAGAACCATGTGTCAGTTGTGTTATCCTTTTCAAGGGTTACATGCTGGATCGTGTAATATATCGCTTCTATGGGAGTATCCTGGAACTCTCTATGATTGTCCGTGATTTTTACACTAGATGAGCCTTATCCACTTCACTTTCATCTTTGGGATAGTGACAAAAAGAAACAGTTTAACATTTTAACTGTGGCAAGCTACGACTTCTAGTAAGTATGATGTTTACACTGTCGACAGATGGTATACTAGTCAGGGTCGAGAAATCCGTCCTCAGGTATTGGTAATGTCTTCAGAAAAAAATATCATTCACTCGAAAAGCAACGCGTCGGGGTGGATCGAGCATGTTTACTATCGCGTCAAACCCCAACCTCGACTCTCCTCACAGACCAGGAAATCCTTCTCAGCATCTGTATGCTAGAAGGGCCATCTACTCATTTACCCCTTCTCTTCCTACCATCCTTGATCCACCTAACTAAATACCGGCCTACACACCGTCGCAACTTCCCACAAAGATGCCGCGTAGCTACGCCTCCCTCGCAGACCAAAGCGTATTTCCCTCCATTTCGGATCTTCCTGGAGACTATACCTGTCCTGAAACTGGCGGCGGTGTTTTCGGATGTCTACTCGTGGAGATCGTCAGTATCGAACGGATCACGCGACTTGTGCTGAGAACGTTCGATAGGGCCGACTCACCTGTCACTGTGGCCTTTTACACGGGTGATCGAGGCAGATCCATCGAGAATGATCCAAAATTGAAGCCCGGAAATACTATGGCTATCTTGTTTCCTAGGCGTCATCTCTTTCTCGATGGTACTGTGGGTGTTCGGCAGGAGCACTATGGATATTTCAAGGTATAGTTATGAGTGCACTGCAAAGTGATTTCAAGTGCACTACGTACTAACCGGTGACCTCAACCTACTAGTTTTTCCCTGGCAATATGAAAGTGCTCTTCCAGCTGAGCGACGAGATGAGGTGTTGGCCGGCGAGGTTTGCCACACACAAGAAGTGTCATGGCTGTGGGAAGAAGGATAAGCCTCTTTTGAGATGTGCAAAGTGTGGTGTGGTTACGTATTGTGATAAGGTGAGCAGTATAAGGTTTTCTTCATTTGGAGCGTTGACATAGGGCCCAGAGATGAATCCTTATGCTTATGTTCCATCGTTACAGGATTGCCAGAAAGCCGGATGGGAAGAGAAAGAACATAAGAAGATGTGCAAAATCATTGCAGATAGAGACTTTCGTACTCTGGTGACAATTACGGGCCGTACAGATCCTGTTGCCGAGATTTCTTTCCAAATGCTGAGGGATGCATATGAGAGAGGGCTTCGAGCATTGTGATCCTACTAGACATCTATGTGGCCATGGGCTGGGGTATGCCTCGATGTGATAATATTTGCTGCCATGCGGGTGATGTATGTCAGGTAGATAGAATAACGGCACGCAGCTATGATAATCAGACCCTGTACGAAGTGGTTGCGAGTCCATACTTCTATCCTATCTCGATCTTAGAATCCACCGAGAACGGAGTGCACGGATAGCTTAACCTCACCGTTATCCCAGCCACCTGTGGAGCCACACAAGGCGCCATGCCGACCGCGGATAAGCGGGGGGGATTGCCGCCCCCAGACCGAGGTTAGGCTGGTGATCGGCCGACCGAGAAACGGACCGTGTCCCCCAAACATCAGACACCCCATCCCTCCTCATTCCTCCCTTTCCCTTCAATGTCAGGCCGTTCGCTATCCGTTCTTGCTTGAGTTTTTGACGATGCTTCGATCAGTTCCTCGTCGAATTCCTCGACGTATCCCTTCTCTCACTTCGACTGCCGGCAGTCCATCTCGCCTTGCCTTGCGCTCGTTCACATGCGGTTATCCGCGGATGTCGGCACCAACGTTGCCCCCCGTTGAACCCCTCGTGTCATCCGCACTGCCGGGCGATTCATACCAACTTCTGTCGACGGCTGACAAGGCTGGTGCTGCTGAAGATGCCTTGTATGAGCAACAAATTAAAGATGTGGAAGCTTGGTGGGCGTCACCGCGGTTCGAGGGTATCAAGCGGCCTTATTCGGCCGCGGATGTCGTTTGCAAACGGGGCTCTTTGCAGCAGACCTATCCGAGCTCGTTGATGGCAAGGAAGCTTTTTAATTTGCTAAATGAGCGAGCAGCTGAGGGGAAGCCAGTTCACACCAGTATGTTATTAATTGGACCTTTTCCGATCTTGGCTTTTTGCATATGCTAACTCCCCGCAGTGGGTGCCATTGACCCTGTACAGATGACCCAGCAGGCGCCCAACCAGGAGGTTTTGTACATTTCTGGCTGGGCATGCTCCTCTCTGTTGACTACTACCAACGAGGTGTCTCCCGACTTTGGTGACTATCCTTACAATACCGTTCCAAACCAGGTCCAGCGCTTGTTCAAGGCCCAGCAGCTGCACGATCGGAAGCAATGGGATGCTAGACGGAAGCTCACGCCCGAACAACGGAAGGATACACCCTACGTTGACTACCTACGCCCAATTGTTGCAGACGGAGATACAGGGTATGTCCTATCATATAGGGTTTGAGGACTGATTGGCTGATGTATCTAGACACGGAGGGCTGTCCGCCGTGTTGAAGCTGGCTAAGCTTTTTGCAGAGAATGGCGCGGCAGCTGTTCATTTCGAGGACCAGCTTCATGGCGGTAAGAAATGCGGTCACTTGGCTGGCAAAGTCCTTGTGCCTATCGGAGACCACATCAACAGGCTTGTCGCTGCACGTTTCCAGTGGGATATGATGGGAACAGAGAACCTGGTTATTGCTCGTACGGACTCGGAGAGCGGTCGTTTGATCAGCAGTGCTATCGATGTGCGCGACCACGAGTTCCTCCTCGGTGTTACGGAGAATGTAGAACCTCTCGCAGAGACCTTGCAGGCCATGGAGCGAGAGGGAGCTGCTCCTTCTGAAATCGATGCGTACGAGATGGACTGGGTTAAGAGACACAAGCTTGTCACTTTTGATGAGGGTATGGGTCTTTGGTACCTCCGTTTGTGGCTTGACTAATCGCGATTTCTTTAGCTGTCGATGCACACCTTGAAGCAGAGGGTGCGCCTCAGTCCGCTCGCGACGCATACAAGAAGCGTGTCCAAGAGAACCCCGACCTTTCTATCTCTCGTCGTAGGGCACTGGCAGACGACTATTCCCAGACACCGGTGGTTTGGTCCTGCGACACCCCCCGCACCCGGGAAGGATTCTACCATTACCGTGCTGGGTTCGCGGCTGCCACCAAGCGGGCCAAGGAGTTCGCACCTTACTCGGATCTTCTTTGGGTCGAGACGGGTGATCCGGATGTTGCCAAGGCTGGTAAGCTGGCAGGTGACGTGCGCGCTGCGCACCCTGGCAAGAAGCTGGTTTACAACCTGAGCCCGTCATTTAACTGGATGGGTCAAGGCTTTGATGAAGCTTCTTTGAAGTCCTTCATCTGGGATCTAGCGCAACATGGGTACGTGAATGCTCATTGAACACGAAGTTGACAGTAGCTGACCAACATAGATTTGTTCTGCAATTGATCTCCCTTGCCGGATTGCACACCAACGCAACCATCACGACGGAACTCTCGCGCGCGTTCAAGGATGAAGGCATGCTCGCCTATGTCCGGATGGTCCAGGCCCGCGAGAAAGAACTGGGCGTGGATGTGCTGACCCACCAGAAATGGAGCGGTGCTCCGTACCTGGATGGCATTCTCGGAGCTATCCAAAGTGGCAGCAGCAGCAGTAAGAGTATGGGTGAGGGGAACACTGAGAAAGGTACGTTTCGACGATTCAGTGGCGTCAACACCATTTACTAACTGATTACATAGGCTTCTGAATGAGGCATGATAATATTGTAGATATTTGATGGTGACATTAGTCCTGAATGTAGTAATGTAGACAAGAATCAGCTTTGACCTATACTTAACCCACAGAAGTATACTGCCTACTGATTGTATCGGCTTATGCTCTCAGGTTGTATTTACGATACGCCCCGACGTCTCTGACCGAACGTCATTTGACTATGTGTCATGTCTTATGATTCAAGAAAGTAACAGAGCCGTTTCAGATCTGGTCACATCGTATCGAACTTGTGACAAAGCGTGTGTGTCGTTTTACATTAGTAAATTCGATCTGTAAAGCAGTTTAGTTGCGGATGAAACTGCCGGGCAGCGATACATCATATGCAGCCCTGCGGAAAGAACACGGGTTGGTTGTTAACCAATCGGTTACTCAGGACGAACTCCTGCGATCTAATAACTAGTAGTAAATAAAGTCTGTACCACTCGGAATGAGCGTAAGTAATACCAACACGTGCCAACACCTGTTCTTTTCCCTCTCCCAGGGTATTCTAGTATGGATGTGTCCATGGTTCGGTTAAGAAAGGCTTGTTTGCTACATTGATGTTATCAGCCCCACTGCGATCCGGGCTAGTCATTCCCTACCAATAAACAGTTCCTTGAAGAGCAGCAAGGGATTGCTGTAATTCCTCAGGGAAAGGAAGAAAAAAAATCCTGCGCCATCTTCAAGATGCTGTGCTGGCACAACAATGTGGAAAGAAACCGGAGAAATGCCCGCGGCGTTCTTTGGTATGTACGTTATGTCGCTTAGTTGGTAAGTTTTCCTTCCGGAGTGGATCATCTGGGAGAAACCGAACCGCTTAGCATAAAATACAGGGTCCTGGCAAAAAGTACGGGCATAAGGGCGGTATTAATCCGCGTAATAACTATCTGGCTGGAAACAACAGTAATCAATCAGTATAGATGCGGACCAGAAAAGTATACTGCGTATCAGAAACACCCGTTACCTCTCAGGGTAATTACCATTTCAAGGTACTTTCCCTTCTTTGGGATGGGTTTCTATACATCTTCTTGTTGTTGGGTTCGTTTGAACTGACTCGCTTCGCTCTCTTTTTTACTCTTTCTCCGTTTATCAATCCCTCTTCGCCCCCGTCCTCATCCTGAGCCCACCCCAGTTGGCTTAGCTTCAACCACTTCCGTCTGGTTCAACCTTCGCGCTAAAATGGGGTCCAGACAGAAGCAAAAAAAATCCTTACCCGCCTGATGCCGACTTGTTCATCTCCTTAATTTGCCTTGGCTGACAAGATGGATCGCCTTCCGGACGAGATCCTCCTTCTTATTGTTGACAATATCGTCTTGTTCAAACATAAATACCAGTTCCTCCTGGTTTGTCGCCGTTGGCGGTCCGTCCTCTTCAAGGCAGTCTACGACTATGTTTGGATTGAGGGATCTCAGATTCGCCCTCTTCTCCTGGCCATCCAGGAGAACCCCGCGATAGGATCTTCCATCAAATATTTCAGGTTGCATTGGTGGTCCTCCTATACAAGGAAGAAGCAGAATCACGATATCACTTCTGTTCTACCTTGGGTGAATCGGATCAGCCAATCAGAGGAAGAAACCAAAGAATGGGAGGAAGCTTTGGTAGAGGGCAATCAAGATGCATGGCTTGGCCTGCTACTCTTGACCATGGAGAACATGACCAGCTTGTTAATGCACTATACATGGGGAGTCAAATTTCTCAATCGAGTTCTCTCACGTGCCGCAATGCGCGAGAAGCCATTTGACACGATGCCAATTCTACAGCACTTGGAAGACGTCGGGATTGACTCCTCGGACGATAACAAAGCATGGTATCCCAATAACAAGTTTCTCCCTTTCTTCCACCTCCCGTCCGTGCGGTCTTTGAGCCTGGATTCCGTGGTTGAGTCAATGGTTACTCAAATTGATCACCCAGCTTTTAAGCCTGCTAAGGGGACCTCTCCAATTGTTGAGCTAGAATTTGGTGTAAACCCCAATGGCAGCAAAGGCATGGCGGACTTTATCACATCGTGTGCGAATCTCGAAAAATTTAAATACCAACACTCGAATCAGGTGATATGGGGAGAACGATATATGAATTTCCGTCCTCGGGCATTCTATTCTGCGCTTTGTACGCAAAAGCACAGCTTGCAGGTCCTTCATCTGAACGACCGAGGGGAGACGATGCAATCCGGATTTGACGAGGATGTGGAAGATGGTGATCCGCCTCCAATCGACTGGTTTGGGTCAATGGCGGATTTCACTAAGCTATGGGATCTCCGGATTCCCGTCGCCACCCTGCTTAATTTCCACTTGAGTGATGACCGACCAAAACTATCGTCGCTTAAAGAGATCTTGCCGCCTAGTTTGAAATGCCTTCGTATGACACATTTCGAATCCTCTCAAACGGATCAAGTCATGTCCAATCTGTTGGAGGTGGTGGCTTGTCGGAGGGAGATGTTTCCCTATCTTGAGGAAGTGGAAATTCAGACGTATTCGAGGAATCTTCATGCAAGCTCATCTGCCAAAGAGGCCTTTACGCCGCTGGTTCAAGCTGGTGGAGATGCGGGAGTCGATATACTTGTGTTTCCTTCTTATTACAGACGGAGAAGAGGATAACCTTCATAACTAACTGTTGATTCTATGCTACAATGTTAAATATACCTCAACAGGCTATATCATCATACTACTCCTTAATTTACGAAATATCAGTGCCTACGACGAGGGGACTTTCGCTATTTTTGTCTCCAATCTGTTACTATTTAAATCATTTACACAGCCAATATCCAGACAGCAAGAGCAGAAACAATACATCATAACCCAATGATTGCCGCCTAACATTACCATCATTGTCACTCCATATCCCCCAAGCGTCCAACATAACATACACATTCCAAATCCATCTTCACCATGTTATCCATACCTCATAGCAATATTACCACCGCCATTAAGCTTAATGATCCCTCATCACCCTCCTCCTCTTCACAACCCTTTCCCATACCATCCTTACTTACTACCTTATCAATATTCAACCTATAGATCGACCCAATCTCACAATAAATACTTACTTGCACTACAGGATGAATGCATCAGGGATAAGAACTCCTTGTGGTTGGTAAATATCATGAATGGTGCTTAGATACAGGTCGATAGTGCTAGCTATAATACCATAGTAACAAGTGTATATCTTGCCAGGTTATTTAATAATTACTACGTTCTAATTGGTGGTTTTAGTTCCATAAGTATAACATCAATACTAAGTATGGTTTGGTTGGTTATGATACCCCTCACCTGGGGTAGGCTAGGCTTGGCTTGGCTCGGTAAAGTAAAGTAAGTAAACTAAGTAATCTATCTTTTTCTTCAGATACTATACTTCATTGATACTTGCTGGTAAAAAACTGGTCTATACAAACCATATCACGTATTATATCGAGGATTTGCCGGACATGTACTATTGCTTTGTAGCTAATTTTGAGGGGGGTTTGGGAATAATACTACAGTAGGCCAGGCTAGCATCATTGGGGACGCATATACCTACCTCCCAACTACACTTCGTGGTTTCAACATCGATTGATCTTTATCCTGTAGGGGTTTTTTATGGTCTCATTAGGTAGTTGGTAGCTAGCTGTTTTACTGCTAATTACGTACTAGATCTATCAGGTATCAAAACTGGCAATTCAATATCCATTCTGGAAAATAAGATAGAGGTACAAGATGCGAGCGTGTATACTCAACGCTTTGGCTCAACGTAATTAGGGTTGTGATGAGGGGGAGTGTGGGTGTCGAATGTACTCGACAGGTAGAATGATAAGGAAAAGAAACAAACCGGGGTTTTGAAGGAGAAACTTCATGATGACAATCTTGCTTCCTAGGAGATGTAAATAGTAAAAAGAAACACGGAGGAAATGAAAGTCAAACGGATACCAGTTACAAAAGTGGACAGCTCAAAGTGGAAATGGGATAAAAGAAAAAAGGAAGAGGTAGAAGAAACCCAAAGACAAGTCATAATAGGACATTCGAAGGAGAACTTTCCTCGAACGAACGCATCAAGCGGACTCGTGAAGGTAAATGGAAGTAATGGCAGGTAGGTAGGTAGGTAGGCAGGCATTCCCCCAAGAAATGGGTAGGGTAAACCCACGCGGATGGATCGAAGAGATAAATACACAAGCCACACTTCAGAAGAGAGGATCAAAGCCCAATCAAAAGGTGGAAAGGAAGGAGAAAAAAAATCAACCAAGACAACGATTTTCCCCCATGAAATCAACAATTGCTACTCGCTTAATAACGGACAAAACAGCTGCAATATCGTGGCAGATTAGTTGACGCGGAATGCATCAAAGATGACTGCAGAGGTATTAGTAAAGTGAATCAAGCCCGGGTGATGGGATGGGGTCAGCACTGACCTTCGTGGCCCCTGCGGCAGCCACTTCCAATCCACATCAGAGTGTTCAAAAACGCGTAACGTTCGTCTCCAGTTTCCATGTTCAAGTTGATGCGGTATTTGTATGTATTGGGGTTGATGCTATCCGCCATACCCGGGTCGTTGACCTTGTCCAGAATATCCTTGGCTCCGGTCAACCAGCCGTTGGTCTTCACGACAATGTATGCGGGGGGATCGTCGGCGGTCTGGAGCATGTAGCTCGCTCGGAGATGTGTAGAAGATTCCTTGGTGACGACCTGCGAGTCTTGTCCGCCAGGCTATATGCACGGTGAGCATGTTGCTAATTATAGCAAGCAACCAATTGCGCGTCACGACTTACCAGAACGACACCCTTACCCCATCGACCAGCCCACTGACCACCGACGAATGTTACCCAATCACGTTGACCCCAAATACTCTCACCTACCGACACCTTCGGGTTCATCTTAATGCTCATGCGGAAGTCCAGCTCCAGGGTAGGCGCGGGGATCTGCAGGGAACGCGCCACGTCGCCTTCGGGGAAGGTATGAAGAAGGTTGTTTGCGGGGATCGAATCTTTCATGACACTGAGGTAGGTGGGGCATTCCAACAGGTGCTGACGTTGACGGCTGGTATTCTTTGCGCGGACCTGCTGGCAATAGATGCATTGAACGGACAGACACTGGTGGGGGTCTCCTGTCAGACATAGGGTTCTATCGGGCAACACGCGGGCCATGTCCTCGCTCACCTTGTCTTCTTCTTTGGCACGGAACTCCACGAACGCGGCATGAACGTCATCGAGGGGCGGGGCAGGAAGGTTCGAGGTCGAGTTCTTAGGCTTCGCTTTGGGAGTGGCACGAGCTGCCTGCTGGGTAGCAGAGACGGTGGAGGCGGTTCCGGCCGGGCCTGATGTCGGGAGAGAGGCGCGACTCTGCATGTTCTGCAATGGCGTCTGCATCGGGGTAGCATGAGGATTGACACCGTTGGACATCATGGGACCGTTGGGAGTCGCGAGAGCACCGGGCCCAGGAGCAGCACCCGGCGCGGTGGCCGCAGCACCATTGGGGGTGGGAGGGTATCCATTGGCAGCGGCGATGCCATTCGGGGCAGAGGGGGCGGACTGGGACTGGGCCTGGGGGTTGGTGTGGCCGCGGAGACCGGGACACTCGAGCAGGTGCTGCTTCTGGCGTGAGGTGTTCTTTGCGCGAATCTGCTGGCAGTAGATACACTGGACGGAAAGACACTGTGGAAAGCAAACAAGCCAGGTTCGTCATGTCAGTGACGCTGGTGTTGGGCGGCGGGTTGAAATATTACGGGAAATACAGGAGTCACGCACCTTATCGTCTTCCTTGGCGCGGAACTCGACGAACGCCGCGTGAACTTCCTGGTCGACGGTCCGACCCATGTTCACGACGAAAGGGTTGAAGAAATCGATGGTGGATGGATTGGCCGGAGAAAATCGACTAGAAAAAGAGATGAGAAGGGCCACTGCAGGGGATGGAGATGGGGGTTTGGTTGGACGTTTCGTGGGGAAAGCAAAAGATGAGGAACGAGGCAGCGAGGACTCGGGGGAGCGAGAGTGAAAAGGAAGAGAGAGTGTTTGACCGGGCCTGGGAAGGAAACAAGACGAGACAAAACGGGGACAAGACAAGACCGAGACGGTGGCGGTTAAGTTACGCGAGCCCGTCAGGACGAGACCTTACCATATGCGTAATTTTGATCCCGAGGGGGTCCGTCCGTCCACAAGAAAACCAGCATACCGAGAGATTAATATTACTGGTTTTGCTCAACTTACTGTACACTAACCAACGACTAATTATAATACTATCTAGATACATTGATAGCTTGATCATTTTCTTCACCTCTTCTGATCTTCTTCTTCCATTCATCCCTGATTATCTTTCTCTTCTTTGTTCCCTTTTTGAACAAAGTCCAACTCCGGCCTTGGGTGCCTCACCCAAAGTCAAATTCTGTCACGCGGCAGGCTGACCAAAGCCCGACCACGTTCCCCAAATAAGCGGAGGCTTGACAAGGCCCTATCAGCGTAGACCATTCAATGCATCGGAGCAGGGAATACAAATAAATTGAGCAAAGCTGCAGCTAAAGGAGTCGATCATTCTTGAGAGATTATTTCACAGCATTTGTAGATTTCTACTTAGATCTGTATAATATCTAGATTGCGTACCCTAAATACCTGACAACTAGATATAGTTAGTATCCAAACTACGATGGTACTGGTATCGCCGTAAGGGTATGGAACGATCGGCACATTTACAAGTTTCGATATACCGCGTCTCACAAGGCCACCACTTAAACGGCCGGACCGCGCGGATACTAAAAGAAGTAAACTTGCTGTGTTGTTCTATCTATCTATCTATGCCCCGTTCGTATTCGTTCAACCCATGACTGATAAATTCAACATTTTTCTTTTTGCAAACCTGAGACATAAACGAGGGGTCTTGAATCTAAATCATCATCAAAAATGGAACATACTAATTAATCATTTCACTGCGATCGCAACTTCTTGTGACAACACACAGTAAGTACGTAGTATGCTGTGTAAGGAAACGCAAGAACGCAGCGCGGCACAGCCACCGCCAACCTCGCGTGTCTTGCCGTGTCTTGGAGGAGGAACCGAACTCCCTGCCCCCTGAACATCATAATCATATCTTGAAGGAATGTATGCTTCAATTGTGCGATGTGCGATGTTGAAGATGCAATACATATATAGTCTGATATAATACTATGCTGGTTAAACGCCGTCATGTATTAATCTGTATACTATTTTTGTTTAGGTGTCACCGGCATCCATCCATAAATGGAAGCGTTTGTACGTATTACTTATTATTACTAAACTTTAGTACTACGTACTCTCGTATAACATACTGGTATGGATCTAATCAAGACCGTTTATTTGTTTTTACACCCGGGGAAAAATGACGACTTAATTTCAAATAAAACTGCTTTCTGGCTTGCAATATTACTACTACTTCTTGTCCACTTATGGTGTTGGACCAGAACCACTGCAGACTGTCCTGGCCTGGCCTGATCTGATCTTTCCTCTTGATGATGATGAGATCACCGGCCCACTGATCTTCAGAGGCCAATCGCGAGCTCTTCTCGACGCCTTGTACTTACTGCGTCGCTTCGTTTTGTAGTTAGTTAGTTCGTATGTTGTTTGCTTGGGGTTGAGGGGCTCACTCTTTGTTTCAGATGTATGTCTGCTGCTCTTATGTCCGGACGTCATCGATAGGGTTTTCTCTACCTTGATTTGTCAATGCGTACTTGAGTCTGTTGTGCAAGGTTTATTTTCCTGGCGCAAACGATGTGGGCTTGGGGATCTCGTACTGATAACTTGGTGGTGGTCATGATGCTGATTTAGTGGTATGAGGCTTCGGAAAGTTTGGTTTAAAACTGTATTTGAGAGGCTTGGGGTTTCAGACATGGTATGAACAGTAAGTTTGATAGATCAGCTATTTAGGCGTTTTGTGATGGAGACTTGTACTTTACATGATGTAAATAAGGAAATTGATAGAATAGAATGACACGTGCATGTCTCTACTCAAAACAGCCAGGAGTAGGAAAATGAGTACTCAATACAGACGGGGGATTCTGCAGCTACAGGTCTGACAACGGACGATCAATGGTGTGCTGCAGTGGCCTCCGACAATCCGGGTATGCATATGTGAATTTCTCCGTAGTTATATCGCACGCCATATTCTTCAGTGCTTTGGTCTTCGTAGGCTTCTTGGTGTACCGAAAGTATACCTCTAGTTGCAAGAGTAAGCACATGCATGAGGCCTTGAGTAGCCACGATGTGAGAGGTCTTCTGCGGAGGGAGGAGTGTGGAGAATGTTATTGATTTTATTTCCCCGGATGGACCATTCGAATCATAAATTTCCTCTTCGTTTGCAGGTGTCGTGGTCATGAATATGCTTTCCAAGTACTTGAGGAAGTTCAAACTCTCTTGATCAAGTGTTGACTTTTGTGATTCATCATTGAGCACTTGCAGGCCTTGAACAACAGAGTGCGTTTCATGACCTGCTCCCATGATATGTTCCTCAAAGACTCCGCCATGCTCTGTCGCAAGCTCAGTGTGTAGATACTGAGAGATGTCAAAGTCGTCAAGGTTGTCCAGCTCACCCAATTCGTTGCCGGGAATGGAGAGGACATTGAGCGCTTCAGCATCGAAAGGAAACCCACGACCAGCAAGAGGACTTGCGCTAGTGAGACGACTGCGGGCTCTTCCAAATCCGGTATCAGAGATGCCGTGCGATGAAAAGTCACTGGCGCTGCCAAAACCGCGAAAGATATTTGCAGCAGACGAGCCCTGCCGAGAGCTTTGGACAGATGCTGTGATGTTCCATGGCATTTGAATAGAGTGGTCATCGCGAAGAGAGGGAGGTGCATTGCGACCAATTTCGACGTCCTGCGTATGATAGCTCAGCTTTGGCCGGGTAAACATAAGAGCACGTCGACATATACATACCTCGTTCCATAACCTGTCGTCGTGACGTCCGATCTGGTCTTCATCCTCCACCCTTGGGCGGACACGGCGTGTATCGAGATCGGGATCCCCGCCTTCAATCGAGGGATGAACACGCTTGCGTACTCGACCATTTGGCTCATCAAGGAGCTTTTTATACAGCTGCTTGCCCGAGAAAGAATGCAATGGGTGCGTGACTTGAGACAACCCCACGCCCACACCGACAGAACCAATGCCTTGACCGAAGACCCAGAAGGCAGCCCTCTTTTTCGCCAAGGTTGGAAGCTTGTTTCTCTGTTTCTGCTTCGAGGCTGCTGCCATGTTCTGCACATAGTTACTATTCAACTGGGCCATTTCAGTGTTTCGCAGTGCGATTTGGTCATCTAAACCAATGAGCTTGGGACCTCTTCTCTTTTGCTGCAATGCCATATTCGACTCCACAGTATCTTCATCGTCCACTGCCTGGTCAAAGATAGAGGCGCGGTGCTGTGTGGTCTTGTGTATGTCAACGCTTTCGGTTTTTGGCTTTAGATCTGGTAGTTCTATCTTGGGTCCTTCGTCAAGTAAAGCCGACTATTTCATAATTTTGTCAGGCAATTGAAATATTTAATGAGAGATTAATGAAGCGTACCTGATCTTCCATGACAAAATTCTCTGTCACATCAACCTCCATGGCATCTGCAGCTCTTTCTTCCATGGCGGACATAGTCCCTTGCAATCTTGTCTCGGGCTGAACTGATCCAGTAAGCTCTATGATATTTCCATCTTCGTCAAATTCAAAGTCAGGTTGCAGGATCACTCCGGATTCTTCACCAAGCTGGAGGGGCTCGATGCCGCCAAAGTCGATGCCTATACCTCCATACCGGCTCACACTGGTACCTGCGCTGAAGCCATCTATATCCCCCATTGATCTATTGGAAGACAAATCGAGTTTTAGACTATCAGTCTGGGAGAGAGCAGATTGGCTAAGATCAGGGGTCTGAGGCCACATCCGACTCGGTTGTTGACTCAGGTCTAGGTCAATCGACAGATTCAAGCTTGAAAAATCTAGTCCCAAGCCAGGAAGGTTATTTTCAGGAAGGAAACTCGGATCGTAGGGTAGAATGAGCTGATCTGGTCTGTGAGAAGGGTAAGCAGTGAGACACTGTCGCAATGTCCGCAAGTCTTGAGACACCAGGAGTACAAACCTAGCCTTCCCTGCCATAGGGTCAAGGCCACCCCCCGGTAGAACCTTCAGCAGAGCTCTCATCCTGTCATGCATGGCTTGAACATCGGTGAGGGTGTATCCACACTGTTGGCTGTATACCCTTGACACCCCATATCTAGAGTAGTATGATGCGATAAGTAAAGTAGTCCTCGGACCAGTTTGCAAATAGCTGATCTTACAGTAGATTCCCCTGAAGCCTCAAAGCCATCGGCGCCACCGGGTCCATTATGACACCACACGTCTTGGGGACATCCACATCCAGTATAGCCTTCTTGTTCAACTTTCTAGTGACGGATTTCGAGCCCAGGGTGGCAACAAGCCTATACAAATTGAAATATCAGTATAATAGAGCAGACAGGTCTCAGGAGGGAACGCGACAACTCACCAGACCGTAGCAACTCCATGTTCAGGAGAAGTAAGAACTATCCGGAGAAGTGCATCAGTAGTTATTCGACAACAGCATTCGCAAAGCTCCAGGTTCAGGTTAATTCCATATCTAATTCCACTTACTCTCATGGCTATAGAACATTTCGACCTCGCGCCCTTATGCGCCTTAAGGAACGGTCCTTGACGCGTCCCTCAGGCTGATGCTCAATCTATGAACCACCGCAAGCGATATTAGTTGCGTGAGTCGTTCCAGCAGCTGTATGTATCGTAGGACCGCGCCGCGATCTTATTGGCAGGCGGTGGTTCGGGTGAAGAAAGGGACGTGGTATATCTTTGAAAGGGATTGACCAGCTAATCTAGATCGCGTTGGAATGCCCTGCACCGGGAAAGGTAGTCTCAGCTTCTGGCTCCCACTGTATAGGCTGGTTACCTGGGCCAGCTGTCTTCCGGTGGAGTGGAGAGTATGAGAGCCAGCCGCTGCTCGAGCAAGAGCGCGCAGGATAATGGTAAGACGGATGAGGGTGGTTCGACGTGACCAGCAAGATAGGTATAGGGTGGGGCTTATCTGATGAGACAAAGTGATCAAATACTAGCAAAGGTAACTGAGAGGGAGAGTCGGAGTGTGAGGGATGTTGGTGGAGCTGGAAGGCGATGGGACAAGAGTGGGAATTAAAGTAGTGAGGAATCAACATCGGAGCATGGCAGTCAATTCAAATATCGCTCACTACAACAGGACGGGAATTATTCAGTTACACTGCCAAGATAATTATCAGATGATATCGAACTGCATGAGCACATCAATAGACTAGGTTTATCTTTGTGGAATGAACGCCGCGTTCGAGGCAAACGGTTGATCGCATCGAAAAGTGTGAGCATTTTCTGTCCCCTTTCTATATTGCTACACTAAATCAGTATCAAGAAACATCATCGAACCCACAGACATTATACAGGGAAGGTGCTTTTCGGTGCCCATTAAGACAACACAATCATGGCAATACAGAATAACGACCGAAGAAGCCAGGGGTCTATAGAGGACGAAAAAAAACCGAGAATCAAGAGAAAAAGTGAAAGAAAATCAAGTTGACTATGGAAAATGAAGGAAGAGGTAAATGCTGCTACAATTATCTCCAACCCATAGCAACCCAGAAAGATGCACGTGGGGTATGAGACACGCAAGAAAGATCAAACCAGAACTTTAAAACACGAAGGACATTTTCTCGATTCCAAAAAAATAAGCCCCCGTATGGGAGGGGGTTCTATACCTACCCCCGGACCAGATCATAGTACATGAGGTGTATCTAACATATAGGAGACACCTAGTCAAGAGGGATGCCCTGGTATTCGCCGTAGCCAAGGGCAAGGTTCATGTTCTCTGTAGCGAGCATTAGCTTCATGTCTATCCATGTGAGTTCACGAACTGTTGAGCTGGAGAACTTACGCAGGCACTGGGTGGCAGCACCCTTGAGCAGGTTGTCAATGGTAGCACACACGACGACCCGCTTGCCGCTGGAGTGGACAGCAAAGCCACCAACCTCAACGCCGTGGCGGCCAGCAATGTCCTTGACGGAAGGAGGCTCGCCAACGATCTTCACGAGCTTCTCACCAGCATAACGATCCTGGTAGATGTTGCGGATGTCGCGGGAGCTCATCTCCTCCTTCAAGGGGATGCTGATAGTGTGCTGTATAGAAGTCAGCCTCGACTCAATGTGGTATCAAACAGCATAAAAACGAGGGTAACATACGTGAATGCCCTGGAACCAGACAGCAACGTGAGGGATGAACGCAATGCTGGTACCGAGCTGCGCGCTGATCTCCTTCTCGTGAATGTGATCAGTCAAGCTGTAGGGGATGATGTTGTTGGTGAGGTTGTCCACATCGTTCTTGGGGCTGGGCTTGGTGCCAGCTCCGGAGTAGCCGGAAACACCGAAAACAGTGGGCTGGCCACCAAGGAAGGGCACAAGGGGAGCAATTCCAATCTGAGCGGCAGTAGCGTAGCATCCAGGGTTGGCGATACGGGTAGCCTGGGCAATCTTGGAACGGCTGACCAACTCAGGCAGACCGTAGGTCCAGTTGCTGTCGAAGCGGTAGTCGGCACTCAGGTCAACGATGACGTTGCCCTTCTCGGCACCCTGGTCCACGGCATCAACAAACGGCTTGCAAACGCCGTTGGGCAGAGCCATGACCCAGCAGTCGACGTCTCCGTTGGAGGACATGCGCTTAACATCCTCGGGGCTGAGGTTCTCGTAGATGATCTCACGCTTGTCGTAACCCTGCAGCTTCTTGCCAACCAGCTCGCGAGAAGAGACGTGACGCAGATCCATGTGAGGGTGGGCGTTGAGCAGGCTGATCAGAGCCTGGCCGGTGTAACCACGGGCTCCGATAAGAGCAACCTTGGCGGGGCGGGTGTTGGACATGTTCTTCTCTCCCAACGGGGGGTTAGGGTTCGTCGTGGCGTAGGTTCTGACGGTCTGCACAGGAACCATCGGACGAGCGGAACGAGCGGCGCGCAGAGCATTGCTGGTAGAGGAGAAGGCACGCTTCTGCTCAGCAGAAGCACCGCTAGCACCAAAACCCTTGCCAATGTGAGTGGCGGCCTGGGCGGCGCGGTGCAGCCTCGACTCGAGGTTGATGTCTCCAAACATCTGGCGACCGTGCTGGTTGAACTCCTGCACCAGCTGCTTGACCTCCTCACCGCTCTCGACACCGTACCAGAAGAGAACCTCTCCCTCACGGCTGAGGCTGCCATCGGCCTTGTCGAAGAACCAGGTCAGGTTCTCATCATCCTCCTTGACGGTCCAGACAAGCTTGGGGTAGTCCTTCTTGATGGAAGCAAAGACGTTGTCGGCAACGTTGGTCAACCAGCCGGACTTGGTGATGGTGAAGGTAGCCAAGTGAGCCAGGGAAGAAGTAGCGTCCTTCTGAGGGGGCAGAACAACGGCCAGGGCCTCCATAGGCTCATCATAGTAGACCTTGAAGTCACGCTCCTTCAAGCCCTCGACGTAACGGTCAACCGTGGCGCGGGCATCCAGGCCCTCGCGGTCACGAACCAGGACCTCCTTGAGCTTCTCGAGATCCTCGAACTCAGAGAGAGAAGTCTTAACGTGGACCTTGTTTCCACGGCGGATGAGCGTACCGGCTCCAGAGTCGGTGAAGAGTTCCTTCTGCAGATCAGCAGGGTGGATGATGGCCACACTGGAGGTACGAGGAAGATCGCTGAGCAGGTCCTTCATCTCCTTGATCTTCAGGCGGGTACCGTGACGGACCCACCACTGAGTCATCAGGTGGTCGTACTCCTCGTCGAGGTTGATCACAGAGATCTTCTCACCGGTGTCGCCGTTGAACAAGCCACCCTTCTCGGCAAGGTAGACAATCTTGAGCGGCTGGAGCGCACGCGCCAACTCACCGGCAGCCACATCAGCGTTGACGTTGAGAACCTGGCCATCGGGAGTCTCAGCCATAGACGTAAGAATGGGAAGGCAGCCAGCCTCAATGGCAGACTCAATTGGCTTCTTGTTCACGCCATTGATCTTGCCAACCAGGTTGTACTTGTCCTTGTCCAGGTAATCAGCGGTGAAGACACCCGCGTTGAGAGGGCGCGCCCGGACACCCATGCGCTCCAACTCCTCAATCAACTTCAGGTTCTCCTCCAGGAACAGCTTCCGGGCCAGAGCCAATGTCTTCCCATCGGTGACTCGGATTCCATCTTCGAACTGAGGCTCGACACCGGCGTCCTCCAGCATACGGTTAAGCTGGGGTCCAGCACCGTGGACGACGATCGGGTACAGGCCGACATGGTTCAGGAACGCAAGGGCGGAGGAAAGAGTCTGAAGATGTTCGGTGATGATGGCACCGCCGACCTTGATGACAGCGAACTGCTGGGAGGAAACGGAGGTGAAGTGAGAGAGATACTGCTGCACCTCGCGCTTGGAACCGATGTTGCTCAGCAGCTGGACAACGGTCGAGCGGGTGGAGGAAAGCTGGGGGTCAGTAGCACGGGAGTAGTGACGACTCTGCAACAGGGGAACCGCAGAGGCCTTCAGGGATTGACGAGCAGAGGCGCCGCCCAGTCTGGCAGAAGAAACAGCATGCTGTGCGGAGACGGCGCGGAGGGGCTTGCTGGAGGAAGCTCTCCGCACGGCGGTGCGAAGGGAGAACATATTGCCAGCCAGCATGCGGCAGCTGCTGAGGCCTATATCGGACAGGAAGGTCGGAGGGAGGGAGACCTGGAAGGGGAGACGGGGTGGGAGTCAGAGAGAGTTAAGTAGAAGTAGAGTAGAAGTGGTAATGGAGGTTGAGAGGAGAAGGTGACGAAGAGGGAAAAAAGGTTGTGCGGAGGTGGTAGTAGTGCGGGTTCATCAGGGAATTTGCCGCAACCCCCCAAAGAGTTTGATCGTCCAGATAGAGATTATCGGCCACTCTTCGGAGCGGGCGCGCGCCCTTTGGGAACTTAGGAAGAGGGGAATTATTACTCACTAGTTAGCTCCGACCCAATGGCTGGCCGTAGTCGCCTGGTTCGGAGGTGGGTTTTTTTTTTCCTTTTCTTTACTTTTCGGCCGTGACCAATTCTGTCCTTGGGTTAAGTTAAGCCTTGGTTTTTTATAAAGCCTTTTTCAATGTCGCTCTTTTGCCGCGTTCGGGAGCGCCCTTTATATCTTTCTCTCTCCATCCACGCGTTGCCTCGAATTTTAGGCCGTTTTCACAAGCTAATAAGCTAACCAGGGGCACCTAGATCTCCGTCGAACCTGTCACTATATGTGAGCGAATTTCGATCTGGCCACTGGAATAAATTGCGCAAAACCCGGCTTTCTTAAGGTAGATATATCGAGGGATAAACGTCAGTCCGCACAAGTGCCCGAAACGCTGGCTTGGCTGCGACTTTCGGAGCCGGGTATCGAAAAAAAAGTGACTCACCACATTACTATTATTTCCAAGGTCCCGGTTCCCATTATTTCCGGTTGCCCTTCGCTCCCCCATCCTCAAACTACCTCGCTTCCCTCTTTCGCATCGTCACACGTAATGGAAACCCAGCATATGGATCCCGACGATCCCCTATGATCAATTTCCATCAATCAATAATAACTCTTCAAGCCGTTATCAGATCTCGCTAACTGCCGACAGCCTATCACTGTCTTAACTCGCTGGAGTCGTGCTCCAGCACGACTCAGGCCACAGATGTCAAATCCGTCAGTGCAGATGGATCCTTTTCGTTATCTGATCCCCCCTTTACCTAACACGTACAACTGGGTATCCAGATTCCATATTAATGTGGTCCACATCTCCTTGCTCTTCGGTCCTCTTCATCCGAGCCTTTCCTCCCTTTGCTTTTTCCGTGGGGTGCGGGTTTTATCTATGGCTGGTAATCTCCTCCGTAGTAGTATCCGCAATACGAGTTATCTACCCGTGTCTCAGGCTACGATGGGTCGGACTTATGGCCAGATGAGTGTGCCCTGACCGTCTTTCTCGTCAGGTCCTGCTCTCTCTCTCCGTTTCTTCCCCCTCTCGCTTTTATGCAAGTGCAAGTCTCAAAAGGACAAATTAGGTTGCCTGTACTATACTCGCAGTGTACTCTTGAGTGTGTAATCTGGAGCAGAGGTCCATTAAAGGCTAAAAAGGGAAAGACACAAAGGAAATACATAAAGAGAAAAAAAAGAGAAAAGGAAAAGGAGCAAACATAGGAGACCAAAACTAACAAACAGCACTGATACTTGAACACGAGGAAGCACCGGAGAGTATCATTTACATCTTCACCGTCGATGGAATCATGTGGCATAGCCTCAATCTCCATACCGGCTCATAGCGTCCATGGCGTATAGAGACAACAAGACTTTATTCGTGAGAACGAGGTTGACGCCCGAGAAAAAAGCAGGTGGTATTAATAGCTGGAAACAACGGCTTCGTCTCAACACAGATAAACCAGGGCCAGGCGAAAGAAAAATCGTCATCCATTCCCAAGCCAATCATGACTGTCGCGCTCTGAATTCGTAGCTTAATGTTTGGTTGCGACAACTAAAAGGAGAAAGCTGTTAGCGCACTCCGGGATGCTTTACCGGGTCCAGCTGGGTGGAGTGCCGGGAGAACAGCGCTGATCTTACCTGCAGGGACGATAATCACAATGAGCAGAATAATGATACAAACGATAAGGCACACGCGCATCTTCATATCCTTCCACCACATTTGCTTCCTCACGCGGTTGGCACCTCTGCGGAATCCCTGCGCTGATGTTGCCAAATTGTCCGTCTTGTCCTGGAGGGAGTCTAGACGTTCACCACGTTCTGAAACTTTGAAGATGTTGGAGCGCATTGTATCAACGGTCTCTTGGATTTTCTAGAGAAAAAAGAAACACAGTGTTAGTAAAGGGCTTTGCGACAAATGCCATGATAGACACAAGCTCAATAACATCCAAAAGACCGGGGTTGCCGCCCAGTAGAGATGAACTCAGATGGACGTCCAGATGAGCACTGGCAAGCCGTCACATCCTATCCAACCTGGGCGACAGATCCTTGTGGTACGATAAGAGTTGGCCGCGAGACGTTTCGGCAACTTACTTTGTCGATTTCCCTTGTCCTGGGGTCGCCATTTTGCGCGGCGCTGGCGCCGGCGCCGGCTCCATTGGCGCCAGAGGGGATGTAGGGGTCGTAAGGCTGCTCGGACATGATTCTCGTGCGCGATAGATTCTATGAACTCGGTATTCGGGGGTGTAGGACCTGGTAAGTCACCAGACTACCTAGGTGGAAAGTGACGGGCTGCTGCCTGTTGCTGTCGTAGGGGATGAGGCGGTAAGTCGCAACGACACACTCGACGACTGAGGATACGGTGAAAAGCGAGAAAGGTGGAGGTCGGAGGATGGTGTGGAAGGTGGCGGGACGATGGAATGCAGGAGGGAAGTAGGATGCGTTATTGAAGGGAAGCTGACAAGGTGTGATGAATCGCCGCCCGCCTTCTGGAGATTACAGGCGTTTCGGTTCGGTCGGGGCGGTTTCACGTGACCCGCGGTCTATTGGGAAGGACGCCCCGGCACAGGCAGCTATTATTATTTTGTGCTTAGTGGTGAGACCCAATTGGACCAGCCGCTAGAATGGAAACAAAGAGAAGGTGAAAAGCCAAAAGGTTGAGTTGAGTGGCTGTATAGAGACTGCTGCTACTTTGTTTCTATTGATTACTACTGCGCCCATGGAAAAGGAGAGGATACCCTGTCAATATCCACCTAGTGCTTCACATGGGACATAGAAGATCTACTACAACTATCAATACTGTCGATGTATGCATTAGGTGCAGGAGCAAGGCTCAGGTATGCCTGCAATTTTGGTAGAGAGAGCAATACAGACAGAAATAGCAACACCAGTTGTCCGTCTATTGGGCACCCTTCACTACCAAGTGTTATGAAGTATGGCAACGGTCTGCCCGATCTCATGCGTTGCTTAAGAAACACGCCCTACTATGTGGCGGTGCGTCTTCTGTAAGCATGCTGCGCCTTCCGTCACATGCATCACGTGGCAGTCCTGCCTTAACGAGTATGGAGTGTGGACCCTTCTTCCAGATATCTAGATAATAGATACGATAAGGACTTTATTGCCGAAAGAATCCTGCCAACTTCTGCATTCTTCGATCTGCTTAAGACTTGGCTAGATTTGTTGCTCATACCACCTATTTGCATATCCATTGTAATAAGTGCTTTTAGCGTCATACTTTTCCCCCTTCACGAGTGAGACATATTAACCAAAATACTGGGAACGGTTTACGTTTAATCCCAAGACCTATTTTGCAAAGAATATTCTCCTTCACAACCACCAGCGGGGCAATGTGATCACTTACCGCGCTATGCCAATGTCAACAATAGACACAACAACGCTTTGCATCGCAGTTTGATCAATGGATGCTAAAATTGTCCGAACGGACACCTACAGGCCTACAGCCGCGACAAGTATCTGAGCGATATATACAACTCCATTCATACAGCGAGCATCAATACGAAGATTGCAGCAAAATTGGCCCGACAGTTCATTCAAGCGTGGGCGGAGAAGATCTCGGATAAGAGATCGTCATACTCAGCAGAGGTGCTCATTCGCTACAACCTCCATGTATACGCGTGGCCAACTCATCTCAAACTAGAAGAAGTCGATATAGGTCTCAAGGATACTGCCTGAAGGCCTTCCTTATATGCAGTGAAAGTGGGACCAACCGGGCCAGCAGTAATCCGATCAATAAGCGCTGATGGAGTTGATCTGGATACCAGTCTATTTCTTTTCGGCGTACGAAGATTGTCGTGCGCCTAATAACGGCTTTGGCATGCGTATAGCTGTGCCGAATTACTCCAGGTCATATCAAGTGGCTCTCGGTTCTCCAGATCTGTCCCAGCGGCTCACCGGCAGATTTTGGTCTACTAGTGAGTCCTCTGCCTAATAACGGTTGTCGCTACAGGAGCAGTAACGGGGGTATCCCAATAAAATGCCTCGTCGATACCACGATTAGAAGATACTCGGCTGTCTGTCGGCGTAGTCCGATGAACAAGAACAGCACAAAGACACAACATACAATGCAAGCGTAGGATTTCCATTTAGTCATTGAAATATAATACAGTATAGACCGTAGCCTCCGAAACTCCACAAACTCTGAGCCAAATGCTTCCCCCACAATGCTTTTTGGACAGGTCTCAGGTAGACGCAATGGGTATAAATACAAGGACGATGCAGGAGTCAACAGTCCTTCCTGGCATCATGTCCGATCCAGCTACATCTCCAGCATAGAGAAATGAGCTAGTCACAGCAATTTCACTCCACTGGAGATATACATCCTATTTCTCACCCAGCAATTCCTTCCTCATCTCCTCACGTTGTACCTTCGCATCATCCCTAGCCTGGTTCCGTTGTACCTCAGCCTCCACGCGCTTCTGTTCCTGTTGTTCCTGCGCCGCATACCAGACTAATCAAACCCATGACATCAGTATAACTTCTCACAGACACACCCATAAGGTAAAAGAAGGGTGGACCATAAACGCACTCGACTTATCAGACTTAGACCATTGCTTCAACCGGGTAACATATTCATCGAATTCCCGAGCCCGGCGATCACCTTCCTCCAAACTCCGCTTCTGAAGATCCGGGTTATAACGCTTGAACAATTCTTCGTCGGTAGGACGGATGTATTGGACGAAAGCCGGACCGCCGACACAGATGACGATGCCGCTAATAGTAAGTAATTTACCCCGTTAGTTGTAAAAATCGCGCGGCAAGTACGGAAGAGAAAAAGGTGGGTGGGTGGGATGTGCGCCTTACACGCCGAGCATCTTCATCCAGGTTCCTGCCCGAGACATGGTGGAGGATGATTTATTTTCTGGGGACAATTGTTTGTTTGTTGTTTGGTTTGGGACGAGGAGTGATGTAAGGCAGGTGGAAATCGCCCTGCTGTAAATGGCTAGCTAAACGCGAGAGGTTGGTTGGTTGGTTGGTTGATGTCTTCAATTGTTGGAAGCCACAGAGGAATCGTTCGGGAAGTGCGTCTGATCTCCGACATCAATCAACATCATCATCGTAATCACGCACACGGGATTCGGCAGCGCCGATCCATATGTGTGTGTGGCGCAGCAGTGGAGGCTAGTAATGCAGGTGGCGCAGGTTTGTGGCCGTTACTTAATTGTGAAACCAATTAGGGAAGCGGAGTGGAATTGTTCGGGCGGACTTCCTTTTTGCTGGCCTTCTTCCGAGGGGAAAAAGTTCTTCTGCTGCTGCTGCTGCTGCTGCTGCTCCACTCACTATGTCACTAGAACAAGACTATCAGATTTTGTGCGAATGAGCTGCTGATTCTCCCAAGGGCGGGGAATATCGTAGAGATTCTCTGTTGTCTCTTCCTCTGTTGAATGGTTACTGTGACGTCGGGATGTCTTAGACATCGGTCCGCTCGGCAATGATATATCGACTTCTAAATATAATCACACAGCAAAATGTAGGGTGTCGGTAGAATTGCTTCATTGGTGAGTATTTGCGAGGTATGAAGAATTACTTTACTCATTTGGGTCATGTGCAGCTCCATTCTAGGCGTGGGACTTCCATCCGCAGATGCAGCTGATCATTATCTTAATATGGGAAGTCTATTAGTCAAATGCTTTTACGAGGGAGAAATCATCTGGCGTTGTTGAATTGATGTGCATTCTCATTTGCGAAAGTGGGATGTGGATAGATAGAGTACATTCGCGCAGACGCAAGGTCTGCTAGGTCCACGTTGGTATCTTTCGATGCGACATATCTGATACGTCAACGCGGCAGGGGCAAATAATACAGTATGTGTTATGGCAAGAGACGCGCTTGGACAATCAACTGATTCAAGGCCGTAAATTATGTCGGACCATCAGCACATTGTACCCCATAGGGCTCGATGAGCCACTTGATACTATGGAGTAGGTTATGTAAGATAGGTTGATGATTGATAATGTAATCCACAATCGCGCGGCCCATCAACTAATGCTATATAAAAGCTGTTTTTTTAATTTCTAATATCTTAACCATCCTGGAATTATATGACTTTATCTTTAAAAGAGAGATTATAATAATCAAAAATTTATTTTTAATATTTTTTTTGGATTTTAATAACTACATATAATATCTGGTAATATAAAATACCTGTAATTTACTTATAATTTATAGATATCTCTAAATTAAATATAAATAAATTATTTAAAAATATTTGGACACTTCTAATATATTTATTTTATTATTATTAATCTCTATTTATCATTATAGACTTATATAAAGTGTAGTTATTGAGATATTATAATTATTATAAAAGATAACTTTTATATGGCATTATAAGATGGGCCGCGCGATTGTATGGGCCGCGCGATTGTGGATTACGTTAACATCATAGGCTGGGTAACAGACTCCGAGTGTTTATCCTTCAATGTAATTCAACGCATGGGGCTATGTCGTATTCGTATAAACCAATAGAAATGCAGCGCCTAAGTTTCGAACGGAGATTGCGCTGGAGTTCGATCCATAGTGACCACTGTCGTTGTACTAAACTAGGAGCCCCTCAAAGATTAACTGCTTACTGACTATCCATTGGCACAAGTCTTCCAGACCCCTGATGATCAAAAGGCTCAAGACCTTGCAGCGGGTTCGTAGGTGATGGACAGGTAATGGCTGTTCGAAATATTTGGGTGCGGTAGATCTCATGTCTCAGGGGTCAATAGCCTTAAGAGGATATCCAACGTCATTTCCTAGATGGGAGTCTTGGGTAGCGCCGTGCCAAGCGGTTATCAGACTCCAACGGTTTCTGATTCTGTAGTTGAAGAAGGGTGAGTCGGGAATGCTGGTAGGTCTGGTTGACGGTGCACTGGGATATAATTACCCACTGTCGATACATGGCACCAGTGCCACAAAGTCCCTCTTTAATGTCCTTCACCCAGGTTCCAAACTTCCAAAGCCATGACTCCTGCTGCCACTAGACTGAATGGGGTCGGGCGACGGATGAGGAGATCCGTTTGTACCGGCGAGAAGTGGACACCGATATCTAACTCTGACCAGCGACAGTATTCCCGGCGGGACGGGCGTGGGTCAGTTCAGAAGAACCGTTCCAAAGTGTCAGTAGCCGACCAGTGAGTAGACTAGATAGTTGAGTGGGTGCGCGAACAGTTCAGTCATGCATTCTGGGTATTTCGCTAGGAGTTGTGCATGGTTGATCAGAGACAAAGGAGAGGAGAGAACGAAGGCATAATGAGTGGGCATTCATAAAGTTGTTTCATCGTCGCGGTCAATCAATCAGTAATTATAATAATAATCATAATCCCTTGTGTTGTTGCTCCCACTTTTTTTTTTTTTTTTTTTTTTTTTTTTGTCACTCCAGTCTACTACTAGCAGAGGGGGAAGTTTTAAAATCACGGGTGGCTTTCTGTTTCCCCTCTCCATCCAGTCAGACTACTTTACCCGTCAGGTACTCTACTCCGGACTCCGTCCCTATAACCCTCGACCACCCAAAGACACTTATCGTCTTTACCTCCGCCAACCTCCACCACCCCCTTCTGTCACTAATTTAAAATTCCTCCTCCCTCGGAGGTCACACGCTCTTTATTTCCTCACAAAGGTCATTCTTCCTAAGCCATCTTTTATATCTTGCTTTCCCTGCCCCGGTCCCGCATTCCTTCATTCCTGGCGGGGGGAAGGTTATCCCTCGTGTTCTGGTGAGTTGGTCCGGCTTCGCGCATTCGCCGTGCGATCGCGCCCCCGGCTTCTGCAGTCATTTGCGCCCACAATTCGACCGCTGACAGCATTCCTTTCCTTTTCGCTAGGATACATTAGTCTCGCGCTGGTCTTTCTTCAGGGTCTAATGGCTGCATATATCGCATGGAATTGTTGAATCTTAGTCCCGGTGTCACTTTTCGCATTACCTAGCTTCCAGTAAGCTAAGCGCCCCCCTCTACTACTACCAGGATCTAGCAGCATTTTGCCCATATGTACCTTTGTCTCACTGGCTGACCTCCTATTGGTGTAGATAGTGAAAGGGGAGCGTGAGCATTGTCTACTAGTGCATTGATTGTTCCCCGCGCTTCCAACCCGGATACAGAATCCGCAATCGTTTGTTCAAAAGCCCGTGTCGACTCCTTTCCCTTGTACAGTTCGCAAGATTACTGTTGGCATAATGGCATACCCGCAACATCCAGCGCAGAGGGCTCCTCCGATGCGAAACTATGGTCCCCGCGCTCCTCCCGCCCGGGGCGGGGCCTTCCAGGGTCCGCCGCCAAATGGACAATATGATTATGGCCATGACAACCAATACTATGGATACAGTAATGGTCCTCAGGGTTCAGGACGCGGTTATCCCGGTGATAGCGCAGTCCCCCGGTCGTATGTGCCTCCACCAGGGGCTCCGCGGCCTCCGCGTGGTGGCTATGGACCCCCGATGGAGGCTCGTGGATATGCACATCGCGGACGCCCTCCGCCGCCGCAGGGATACGATAGCCGTCGTGGCTACGGGGACAGACCACCTCCTCAGATGAGACGACGTGAGTATGAAGAGCCCACTGATCTGGAACATGCCGTTAACTTAGTCTAGCTGCTCGTCCGCCGCAATCTCCTGATAAGATGGCATTTGATAATCCGTTTCCATCTTTCCCCACGAAAGACCCGCACGGACCGAGAAGTATTGAAGGTGAGATGGCCGCAATGGACCTCAATGGTGGCCCAATACCCCCTTCACAGGTACCGGATCGTCCGCATACCTCGCATAGTAGGCGACCACCTAGACCTGTATCCCCTGGCCGTGGTAGAAGCAACTACCCCGCCGCTCCTGTGCGATCAGCAAGTACTGGCCGTCCGGCAGCTTCGTCTGTTCAAAGCGACAGGCCGTACACCGATCCTAATGACCCGCCGCCTGTACCACACGTCAATCGAAGTGCTACCATGCCGGTCCAGCCGACAATGTCACCTCCGCCGCCCAAGCCTCTGTACCCTGGGCAATCAACCTACCAGGATCCTTACTCTCAACCGCAGCCGGGTCCGCATGAGCATTTCGATACTGAGGCATGGGTGGACAGTTATTATAACTCGGCTCATGCTGGTGAGACTGATATGCCCAACTTTGATGCGATGCCTGATTTCGCGAAGGGCGGAGTGATTGATGAAAGCTTGCCCGGCCTTGAACAGCCGAAGGCCAAGGCACCCATCGAGTCGCCCCCTTCATCTCGTGGGGGATACACTGCGTTCAACCCTCATGCAGCAGCCGATCCTTATCCGCAATCGCCAGTGGAAGCCAGGGGCCCAGTTGCGCCGAATCAATTTGCAAATGCAGGCTTCCAGTTTGACCTGCCGAATGAGGGTCCACCAATCCAACCCGCCTATGCTCAGGCTGGTGCTGGATATGGTTACAGTCCGCATCCCTACGAGGAGCCCCACCCTCAAGATCAGGGGAACTGGGGTGCTGGAATGCCAGCTTATCCTGAACCCAATAGTGGCTATCCTGTCCCAGAGCCTTCTGTCCGGGGCAATCCACCTCGCCCCTACAGGCCCAATCAACCGATGCCTGTGGCTGAGCCAGCACCAGCTTTGAATCGGCCCGAAGCTGTGGATCCCCAAAAGAATCCTGATGCTCTCCCTCACCACCCCGTTCCTTTCCGTCCGGGCCACGATCAGGGAAGCAAACCTGCACCGGTACGACAATATAACAATGCCAACGCATCAGCTCCCCCTCCTGCTGCTTCCCCACCGCAAGCCGCGCCCGTGGAACCAGCTGCATCCGGTCCTGTCACCCAGCAAGAACTTCAACAACTTCAACAGATGGCCAAAAGTAGGCCGTCAGACAACAAGACCCAGCTTCTACTTGCGAAGAAGTTGGTTGAGGCGTCGACCGTCCTGGTTGACAGCAGCCGGATGGATCCCAAGACCAAAGCGAAAGCCCGCGAGAGGTATGTTATGGATGGCTACAAGATCGTCAAGAAGTTGGCATCCAGTGGATACGCGGACGCTCAGTTCTTCCTCGCGGATTGTTATGGGTCAGGACAGATGGGTCTTCAAGTGGACCCTAAGGAAGCTTACAGCCTATATCACTCCGCTGCTAAGGCGGGACATGCCCAGTCTGCCTACCGAGTCGCTGTATGCTGCGAGATAGGACAGGAAGAAGGCGGAGGCACTAAACGCGACCCTTTCAAGGCAGTGCAATGGTACAAGCGTGCTGCATCCTTGGGAGACCCGCCTGCGATGTACAAGATGGGAATGATCTTGCTCAAAGGCCTTCTTGGGCAGGCCAAGAACCCTCGTGAAGGTATCTCTTGGCTAAAGCGTGCCGCAGAGCGTGCCGATGCCGAGAACCCACATGCCCTTCATGAGCTTGCACTTATGTACGCAAATGCGGGACCCAATGATGTCGTCGTTCGGGATGAAGCCTACGCAAGCCAACTTTTCCACCAGGCTGCCGAATTGGGATACAAGTTCTCTCAATTCCGCTTGGGATCTGCGTATGAGTACGGCTTGATGGGATGCCCTGTCGACTTCCGCCAGAGTATCATCTGGTACACTCATGCTGCGGCCCAAGGCGAGCACCAGAGTGAACTTGCTCTCAGTGGATGGTACCTTACTGGAGCGGAGGGTATCCTCCAGCAGAGTGACACGGAAGCCTATCTCTGGGCGCGCAAAGCCGCGACTGCCGGTCTCGCCAAAGCAGAATACGCGATGGGATATTTCACCGAAGTCGGTATTGGTGTAGCTGCCAACCTGGACGATGCGAAGAGGTGGTACTGGCGGGCAGCTGGTGAGTTCTTCTACTTTCCTTATGCCCTTTCGATCGCTAATGTGGCTTCACTACAGCACAACAATTTCCCAAAGCGCGCGAGCGTCTCGAGGAGATCAAGCAGGGCGGCGCTCGGATGCAAAAGACCCGACTGTCCCGGTCTGCTGTCAATCAACAAAAGCAGAACGAAGGCGATTGTGTCATTATGTAAATGAGCATGACAACTGGATGGTGGAAATTTCGGGGGATGTTTACGTTTTCGTTCTACCAGTTTAATACTCTTTTTGGACCTGTCTGCCAGTGTATTTTCATCGCTGGCGTATGCTTATACCCACCTAACGAGCTGGAATTGGATTACTATGATGCATGCATTTTCTGGCCTGGGAGGACTTCACCGGGGGAATGATTAGATGAATTGGGGAGGTCAATCTGGATTGTACCGGACCGCATCTTCAACTCTCATGGTTATTTTGCTTAGACTAGACACCGCATGATGATGCCCTTTTTTATAATACCTTAATAAAGAACTGCTTATATGAACAGAGTACTTTGTAGTACATTAGTATAAATCATAAACATATGCATGCTCAGTAGTAAAGTCAAAGCACCGCGGCCCAATTCCGCACTCCATCCGACGGATAGCGCCTCCTCCCGATCGGATCGCTAATGATTACAATATCGCCCATCATCTCTCATCACACCACATTGTAACCCCAAGACCCTGCATAATAAATCAATCACAACTCATTGAGAAAACAATCCTTCCGTGAAACGCGCAACAAATAGAAGAAAATATCCTTCTGCACCCTTCCATGCATATTCCCTTGCCTTCCTTCCTTTCCCCCCTCATTTTCTTAAGCTACCCTGATCTGAGCCCGCACCGGGAACATTCCGAATCCTTCCTATAGATAATTTATGTCTTCTGCCCCCGTTCCGCCATCCTCCTCCGCACCATCATCTCATCAGAACACTACTACTACTAGCACACCACCAAAACAGAAATCAACCCTGGCGGTCCTCTTCGCGGTGATTACTTTGCTTCTTGCTATTGCTGTCGCTGGCTTTTGGGGCTATACCGGAAGTACTAGTAGTACTGGTAGTGCTGACGCCAATCTGTTCGGTCTTAGACGGTTTTTGGTTGGTGCGGGTGGTAGGGCTTCTGGTTCTGGTTCTGCTTCTGGTTCGCGGGGGTTTGGAGATCGGGTAATGATGGCGAGAACGCCGGTTTATTTTTTGAGTCATGGTGGGGTGAGTTTTGCCCTATCCTCTTCTCTACTTATGGATGCTGATCTGTGCAGCCGAATATCATGTATGATCATGAGCACCCGGCGTATCATAAGCTGGGTGAGATTGGAAAGGAAATTACTACCAAAGTGAAGCCGCGCGCGGTGGTGGTTTTCTCGGCACATTGGCAGGCGGGGAGGGATACTATCCAGGTTAATACGGCGGAGATTACGGATTTGATTTATGAGTATGTTGTCTCTTTCCGTTTCCTGAGTGTGGTTGGTGGTTTGGTGATGGATGTTTGGTTAACGTTGGTTTTAGCTTTTATGGCTTCCCTAGTCATTACTACAAGGAGAAGTATCCTAATGTTGGGAGTCGGGAGGTTGCGAATAAGGTCCTCGATGCGTTGAGCCAGGCGGGGATTAAGGGAGAGGGGGTGAAGAGAGGTCTTGATCATGGTGTGTGGGCGAGTTTCAAGTGCGGTATGTTTGGTTGAGATTGAACGATGGTTTGGCTGGGAGATGCTGACTTTTGGCTGTAGCTTTTGAGCCTGAGAAGAACCCTCTGAATGTCCCTGTTGTGCAGGTATCGCTGTTCAAAACGGAGGATCCTGTCCAGCATTACCGACTTGGTCAGGCGGTCTCGAGACTCCGGGAGGAGAACATCTTGATCATCGTCTCCGGCATGGCGGTGCATAATCTGCGCGATATGCAATTCACCTGGGGTGACCCGCGGCCTTTGCCGTATACTGCCAGCTTCGATGAAGCTCTGAAGGAGGCCGTCACGAAAGCGCCAGCGGAGCGAGAACAGGCTATGGCAGATTTGCTGAAGCGGCCGGATGCTCGGCAGGCACACCCGTATTTCGATCACCTGCTTCCGATTCATATTGGAGCCGGAGCTGCGGGCGATGATGTTGGAAGGAGACTGTGGACCTTGAAGGAGGGAAGCATGAGTTGGGCGCAATATAGATTCGGCGAAATCGCCAACAGTACTAGTTCTTTGTAGAGTGGAAAGCGAACAATGGAATCGTGTAAATATTGACTGGGTTATCACGGCGAACGAGTTTCATTTCATCTATAGATACAGTGCAAATTGGAAATGCGGTGCATGAACATATACGGACGCGTCGTGATTTCGCTATGAAGACGCCTTCACCAACTGAGTGATCTTCTCTTCGATCTGCTGGTCCGTCAAGCCTGGGGGTGCATCATGGTCAGTTTTGCCTTTATAATCTCCGCTCAAGAATCTTACCGGTCAGAGCTTCCTGCTTCTCTTGGCCGAAAGCTGCGAAATTATTAGCCATGAATTCATCCATCATTGGTGTGGTTTCGAAAACTTCGTCGTACCGTATCTGGCGTACACCCTAGGCACAGTACCAGCTGCCTCGCGCATCAGGATGGGGGTGTGAGGGTTGTGCTTCTTCATGGTCGGGTATGCGCGCTGCAAGAACGAGCTACAGATACTAGTTGTCAGCAACCCCCTCACGTAATACCAACTGGGAACATTGTAGACTCACCGAGTAGCAGAGCTAGCCTGAGAGGTCTGGCAGAAAAGGAAGCGCAGCTCCTTCAGACCCTTGGTGAAGACGTACTTGGACGACATTGTGGGGGAAGATCGTGATAGACGGGAGGACCGGAGTTCGCAACGAGAGTCAACAACAAAAATTAGCCCCGTAGAAATCGGCGCAGGGTATCAATTGGGGGCGACGGAGGGGTCAAGGACCGATAATGGGAGCTTGAAGCTGATCACAGGGACTCTGGGGGAGGAGACGATGAATTGATTCCCGCTGGAGGTTCTGAGCCCGTACAGACCAATCCGGTCAAGCGTGATTGTCACCGCTTACCTCAGCCGGAAAAGAGCCGCAACCCCCAACGGAAGGCCGACCTCGGGGCCGCTGGGACTCACTCTTCCCTTCGTCATTTTACCAAGATCTCCATTCTCAGATTTCCCCGGCTGGTCGCCTATTGCTGTTGTTGCGCACGCCGTGTCTTGAACATCTCCACTCTCTTCTTCAATTGGACCGATCCTTGTCCTTATCTCACCGGTTTTTCCACCCTCTTACCGCCGTCCTTGATTCGTCCCGTTCACGCCGTATCCGCGCCATATAAAATCAATCACCATGTCGTCCTCCCGTGTTGGTCTTCGCTTCTTCCAGAACACCAGAGCTGCTTTTCGCAACGCATATGGCCCTTTCCGTCGGCCTGGTGCCCAAGGCTTCCGCTTCCAGAGCTCCGATGCTGCGGCCGCTGAGCAACAGAGCACTTTCCAGCGTCTATGGAACAGCCCGGTCGGTGTGAAGACGGTGCATTTCTGGTGAGTTATAGTTATACTCGGATATGATGTTGTTGCCTTTGCTTTTTTTTCTTTTTTCTTTTTTTCAAATTATGTGGATGTTTATATTGCATTGTATACTAACACTGATGTGTCATAGGGCCCCCGTTATGAAGGTACGAAATCATGCACCTTGCTGAAACCTGTTCCTCAGATCTTCATTCTCAATCGCGATACTCCTACTATATCTATGTACTATCTCACTGACTCAACCAGTGGGCTCTTGTCATCGCCGGTATCTCCGACTTTAGCCGCCCTGCCGAGAAGCTCTCCCTCACTCAGAACGGTGCTCTGATGGCCACTGGCTGCATCTGGACTCGCTGGTGCATGATCATCACCCCCAAGAACTACCTGTATGTACTTCGACCTTGATTTGTGAAAAGGTGGAAAAGTATACTGACTGGCTAGGCTCGCTGCTGTCAACTTCTTCCTCGGATGTGTCGGTGTTGTCCAGGTCGGCCGCATTATCAACTACCGCCGTAGCGTTGATGGCTCGACCGCCGCCGCCGTGCAGGATCTGGAACAGGAGGTGGCCGACGACGCCAAGGCCGTTGCTACTCAGGCGAAGGCTGCCGTCGAGAAGTCTGCTTAAACAACTTTTGGTCTGGGACAAGGGTTGCGTAAAGTGCAGCCTAAGCGACAATAGATTGTCTTCCCGTTGGCATTGGTGAGTAGGCTCATAGAGCATATCATGAGATGAAGTTGGCTGGAGGCGACTCCGACTTATATATGTACATATTCCCTTATAAATTGCATCGACATTCCTCTACGCTTGTCAGTGATGTAGACCATTGAGACCGCTGAGATCGGCTTATGTGATTCTCGGAATGGAGATAGAGACGGTTCGGGTAACTTTGTTACAGTATATATTTACTACTTAGTAGAAGCTTAGCAGCTGTCGGCCATTTAAAAGGCTTCCTAGTGGTGGTGTGTATTGTCCACGAGGCTTGTACCACACGGAGTTTGCACTGACCTGCACTTACCGCAAATTTCGGGAATTGACCTGCGCGACAACATCATCTAACCGGGATTAAAGAATAACCGGGTATTGCTCTCTCCATAAAAATGAAGTCATGATGCAGAAGATGGCTGGGGTAAGGTCCCTGCCAATTCCCCAGAAACACGTTTTTCCCCCAATCGGATAATCGTCTCCGACAAGCCCTCCTATCACATCGTCTCTCGTTGCTCCTCCACGCAATCCCCCACCACCACATTCTCCAGCAGCTAGCTGTCTCCAAGTGCCCCTGTTGATTACAGGAGCAAGCCACAAGCTTAGCATAGCTCCACAATCGTGGTTTGCTTGCTCCGTTTGGTTGACTGCGTTTCCCCGGATATGGAGTCCAGCGAACTCCCCAACTCGGAGACATGGGTGGTGTTGGTCAGTGTGGGCAAGACTGCGGGGGAGCAATGTCGACTCAGTGCAATGGATATAAATGCCAGTGGTGATCGTCATTGCTCTGCGGTAATCCTGCCCAAGCTCTGTCTGTGAACCCAGACTTGTCTCCTGCCAATTTCGCACAATGAGACTCACGCACGTTCTCTCGCACACGCTTGGCCTTCTTGCGCTAGGAGCTACAGCAGAGGCCTTCTCCCGGTCTAGGGAAGCTGCCTGCGGCCCAAAAAAGCCTTTCCGGCCTCTACCTACAAGTCAGAGCAGGGACAAGACCTGTCATGTCCGCAGCCATGGAGATGGCACTGACGACTCGGATTACATTCTCTCCGCATTGAACCAATGTAACCACGGTGGAAAGGTCGTTTTCGATGAGGATAAGGAGTATATTATCGGGACGGCGTTGGATATGACCTTCCTGAAGAACATTGACCTAGGTGCTTATTCTGCAGACCCAATCAAGGTGACCATTGACTAACCTTATGATTCAACAGAGGTCCTCGGAACAATCTTATTCACCAACGATACAGACTACTGGCAGGCCAACTCCTTCAAACAGGGCTTCCAGAACGCTACGACCTTCTTCCAACTCGGTGGTGAAGATGTGAATATGTACGGTGGTGGTACAATCAATGGCAACGGACAGGTCTGGTATGATCTGTATGCCGAAGATGATCTCATTCTGCGTCCCATCTTGATGGGCATTATCGGACTGAATGGTGGCACAATCGGTCCGCTGAAGTTGCGGTACTCGCCGCAGTACTACCACTTTGTGGCTAATTCGTCGAACGTCCTCTTTGATGGGATTGACATTTCGGGTTATAGTAAGAGCGATAACGAGGCCAAGAACACTGATGGATGGTGCGTTTATGCCTGCTTTACACCGAGGGTCATACTGACATTTTTTTTCCCGTAGGGATACCTACCGCTCGAACAATATCGTTATTCAGAACTCGGTGATCAACAACGGTGATGGTAAGTCAATCTAAGTAGCGTCATTCTTCAATAATTCTAACCTGCAAACCTACAAAGACTGTGTCTCCTTCAAGCCAAACAGCACCAATATCCTCGTTCAGAACCTTCACTGCAATGGCTCCCACGGCATTTCTGTGGGCTCTCTCGGCCAATACAAGGATGAGGTTGACATCGTTGAGAATGTCTATGTGTACAACATCTCTATGTTCAACGCTTCGGTATGTCTGAACTTTAACCAAATAATAAACTTCTTACTGACTTGGTTGCAGGATATGGCCCGCATCAAAGTTTGGCCTGGTACTCCCTCTGCGCTATCTGCCGATCTTCAAGGCGGCGGTGGCTCGGGTAGCGTAAAGAATATCACCTATGACACCGCACTCATTGATAATGTCGACTGGGCCATTGAAATCACGCAGTGCTATGGACAGAAGAATACTACCTTGTGCAACGAGTACCCGGTTAGTAGACCTTCAGCCGCTTCCCCGAGGCAACTCTAACACACTAATAGAGCTCTCTCACCATCTCGGACGTCCACATCAAGAACTTCCGCGGTACGACGTCAGGATCGGAAGATCCCTATGTTGGGACAATTGTTTGCTCCAGTCCTGATGTAAGTGCCCTCTAGGACAGGCGTTTGGTGTGCAATGGCTGACACTCGATAGACTTGCTCGGATATCTATACGTCCAATATCAATGTAACAAGCCCGGATGGAACCAACGACTTTGTTTGCGATAATGTGAGTCGGCCAAAGCCAGGTGAAGATCAAAATTGGTGACTAACGCTGTCCAGGTCGATGAGAGTCTTCTGAGTGTCAACTGCACCGCCACTTCTGATTAAGTTAGAATGTCTGTTAACATGTACACTGGAGGTCAGGCCTTACTTAGACGGATGAAGGGTGAATATATTACATTTGGGTCCGGTTGTGTATATACGTGAGCAAATAATATCTGTATGCTTTTGACTTAGGGAAGGTCAGGCGATCAAGAAACTTTCTGGTTCAAACCTTGATCATGGTTCTCAGTAGACGCTCCTTCTGCTTTTCGCGTGCGATACGTCACATGCCGAGAGAAAGATCATTGCTTCCAGGTGCTTTCGCTCTCCTGAGTGATAGTACTGCACTTACTGTCCAGGAAACTACATCTCTCTGCATTTACCTGCTGTTCATCTAACAAGCAAGCAACCAGAAGAGCCACCTACCAAGTATAGTAGGATCTAGAGCGCTCCGAGGAGATCGTGTAGACCATACTAGATCCTCGAAAACGTAGGTTGCAAACCATATTCCAATTCTAATTCATCTGAACTCCGGCAGCGAGATTTATAACCGAAGCTTCCTCTCTCACGAACTCTCGGCTGATGATCGTGACCTCCTGAGTAGCACCCAACCAGCGGACTACAAGATTGACAACGAACCTTACCCACAACTCTTAAGTACTTTGGAACCAAGTGGCAATGATTTGTATTCTTTATCGGTGTGCGTCATGCACCTCCTGCAGGGTTTGGGTATGATAAATTAGACATATCCTAGATGAGTCTGTTACTCAGCTTCCCCGAGAGAAGCCCGAAGTATGGTAGCTTGGGGCAGCTTAACGGGGTCAAGCTTCAGATTTGGCTTGATTCTCGGAGTGTTGCCACTGGTTAGATGCGGTAGGAACCTCTACGTTAGAGTATTTTCTTCCAAAACCCAATATAACTTATCATTTGCTTCATCTGGACAATATGACATCGACGAGAATGTATGTGTCGACGTGTAGATAGGATGTACAGCGAAAAATGGGAGTGTCATTGTGATACATCCAATCATGATCGACATACCGACTAACTTGTCCTGTGTCAATTGACGTATCACCGATCTGTGTGTGGGTTTATATAACTGGGATCATGGATTAAAAATTCTGATTGTTTCTTTCACATCACATCACTCAAGGGATATTCCATCAAGATGCCGTACGATATCAAGGATTTATTCAACGTGCGCGGCTTGGTTGCCGTCATCACCGGCGGGAGCTCTGGTATGTGATGCGGTCACTTTTAAAATATTCTATCAGAAGCTGATGATGTTACTATCGCAGGTCTGGGCAAGACGATGGCTCTCGCCCTCGCTACCAATGGAGCCAGCAGAGTCTATATCCTGGGCCGCCACAAAGAGACTCTCGAAGATACAGCCGACATGCATCCTGGTGTTATCATTCCTATCGTTGCGGATGTAGGCTCAAAGGCCTCTCTTGCTGCCGCTGCCGATCAAATTCATACTGAAACCGGATACATCAACCTGCTCGTCGCAAATGCAGGGATGCTTTATATGGACTCACCGGAAGCTATCAGCGTAAAGGTCGGTCGCACTCTACAGGAGAATGCGACTCCTGATGAGTTGGAATCCTTCCTCATGGATACTCCGGTCGATGAATTCTTAGACACGTTCCGGGTAAACACAACAGGGGTATTCTACACCATTGCGGCTTTCATATCGTTACTGGACAAGGGCAATAAGCGAGGAAATGTCTTTCAGAAGAGTCAGGTCATCGCTGTGAGCAGCGTCGCAGCACATAACCGGAGAGTGGTTGGGGGCTGTGCGTATGGAATGAGTAAGGTAGCTGTGATAATGTTGATGAGGAAGATGATGACGTATTTGATTCCTCATGGGATTCGAGCAAATACTATTTCTCCTGGCCGTGAGTGTTTCCCTCTGTATTCTGAGACTAGGTGCTAACTGAAACAGTGTTCCCAAGCAATCTGTGTGGAAGCCCAGCCAACGAAGAGATCTCGGTCGAGGGCGCGTTTGACCGCGAGTTCATTCCGCTGCAAAGAGCAGGGAGGCGCGAGGAGATTGCTGGGACTATCTTGTATCTGGCCAGTAAGGCAGGCGGGTACGTTAATGGAGATTTGCATCTGATTGACGGGGGGATGGCAGGGTGCAGCAGTTGATATTGATGCTGTGTGGTATGGGATTATTCTCTTTTCTTGAGTTCACTGGTGTTTTGGTCAGCTGTATTGGCCACATGATATTGGGTTTTGCATAGCCAGGTTGGGAACCGGGGTTTATATATATACACTGTCTTAATCTAGAATGTTAGTCTAATAATTCATTTTCTTTTTAATGCTATAGATCAAGCAGAATGATTCTGCTGTGTACTCACGCTGTACTTCACAAACCCTAGGTAAATGTGATACCACAGTGGCACAATCAACATCATCACCCTGTAGAGGCTGCAGGGTATTAACCTGAGTCAATCCTACTAGTACCAATAGTAGTATGATCATAATACATATTACACAACACCCACAGTAGCACGAATACTACTGAAATAGGAGCATCCATCCGGACTGTGCCACCACCCAACTTGAATCATCATCATAACTGCCAAGGATGATAGTCACACCAAGCCTTCCACAGCAGTACGTAGTACTTCGTAGTAAAATGACCATTTGCCTCCCAGGGAGCTGTGGAGTGGGGATGTGGCGATGCCAATGCTACTAGTAAGTAGTGATTGTGGCTGTTCAGATCAATTTAGTATTATATTTTTAGAATGTGGCTGGAGCAATGAGCCCACTGCGGTTTCAGGTGGATTGATATGACTGGTCTTTTGGGAGATTGGTGCCTTAGGCAGAAGTGAAAGAACATGATGCTTCTAGTGGACATGGACAAGTAGGATACTCTTATTTACTATAGTAATCTCCTAATATTGAGGTAATTGAAGATGCTACTCCGTAGATAGTAACTAACTTAATACTGCAATGAATGTAGACTATTGAAAGTCACGCGACCGTCTTGTCTTGCCCGGCCCACTCGATCCCTGTGCGGATCATTCCATCATTTCTTCTCCAAGCCCGATCCTTTCCATTCAGTCAGTCCAACGGTACTACTGGCACTCGGGCGGAACCGAACCAGCCATACTACAATACTACCATCGTAAATATTTATATCGAAGGCAATAAATAATATAGTATACTATATATTCTACCCCCCTTTGAAAATAATCACCAGCAGCAGAACCTTCCAGCACCTAAACAAGTAAATGCTGCCTAGCCCCACTACTACTACATCCACAATCCACCCCTCTTTTTTTTAAAGGGAAGGGAAAATCGACCCACTCGAGCTTCCCTTCCTGCAGGGTGACTTCACCAGCAGCAGCAGCAGTCCCCCAGTCTCAGGGTCTCCATCCAGAAGGTTAGCAGCTAGTAGCTAGTTTAGTTTCAGTAGGGCAGCAATGCTTGCGATCTTCCAACTTATATAAACCCTTCCACTTGACCCAGTTAATTCCCTCATTCCTACTTAACTTCTCTACTCTCCTCACCCCACCTCACCTCACCCCTTTTCTTCTTTCTCAAAGAGAAAAATACCTACGAAAATGTCCTTCCACAACAGCTGCCAAAACATCCACCTCATCCACGAGCCCGGTGCTACTTTCCTGCACGCCGAGGTGCGTCGTGCGAATGGCGAGTATGTTGCTCGCAAGATCCGTCTTGATAGACATATTGGAAATACCGATGGTATGATCCCTTCCCCCTCCATTTTATCCTTATTTTCTTTCGAAATGCAGATACTAGAAAGTGAATGTATGGTATTGATACTGACTGTTAATAATTTGATTTGTATAGGCTGGTTCATCTGGGGCGGCTCCAACTTCACCGAAACGGCCAATGACATTCAGCTCGAGAACACTGGCCGCGGTCCCAAGTTGACGGCGTACTTGAGGAAGCGGGATGGTGGATACAGAGAGTTGCAGGGGTTGTATCTGGCGGATAAGATTGCTAATGAGAATGGGGAGTTGGTGTTTAAGGTACGTCTATTTACTACTATCCATCTATTTAATTTGTTTATTATGGTGGAATTGGGCTGACGTGGTGGGGTATTATAGGGACCTTAGATACCTCGTTAGTATCTACTAAGCAAGCACTGAGAACGGGAGATATGGGGTGATAAGCAACAGCAAGCCAAAGGCAGAATAAGTATTTGTATGATTGGAGATATTGCATAGCGAATGATGAATTATTTTATTATTATTAGAGTCTCAATAAACCAAAGTAATGTTGCTACTTATAATATAAACATCCAATGATAGGCCAGTAGTAAACGTAAATATACCCGATGAGGGGCAGGGCACTTACTAACCTTACTACATCCAATTATATATATATACCCCTTAAGGAATGTTGCAGCCATCAACTTGCCACATAAGTACTACATGCATATGATGTGCTGTTCTGGTTGGTTAATTCTCTATCTTTATGAAAAGTCTGTGGGCTGTGCTTACTGCGTGCGTACGTAAGTCATTCAATCTGTATTTGTATTTGTGAGTGAGCTGAGGGGATAGTAGTTACCTACATGTTGTGTTACCTTTCTTGTGGAATGGGTGGTTGATGATAACCCTGATAAGGGAGAGGATGATGGTTATGCTTAGGCTTATGCTTACTTGAGCTTAGTAGATGCGCTTTCGTATTATGGGTATCAGAGCTGAATGTTATGTTAAGTCCTTGTTTTGCTGATTGTAGTTCTAATAACATGGTATGCTGTAGTGTTGTATTTGCAAAGCTTGGCTGGATTAAGAGTACCCCACATTCTTAGTAGTGAGTAGGTTGGTTGTTGGTCGGGGGGAGCTGACAGGATGCCTGACCACGCGGAGGAAGGGGGCCATGTGGGTGATGGATGCCTTACTTATTACCCCGCAGTGTTGGTAACTTCTGGTAGTTAGGTGGTGCTTGGGGAATGGAAGATTTTCTTGAACTGGATTGAAGAAGGGTATTAAGAGAATAAGTAAGTTATGATAATATAGTTAATCGATAAACTCTGTGTAATAGTAGCTAAGATAAATATTTGGACAGGAGTTAAATAGAATGAATTGATAAATAATAGTAGCGGATGAATTCCCGCCATGCTACTGCAAGATCACTATGAGGCTACTATCACCACCGATCATACGGTATCCACTTTGAATAGGTGTATGGTGATACAGTCCGTATCAAAGGAGGTAAACTGTTGTAGTGGTTGCTTTTTATTCCCAAAAAAATAGATTCATCTCACTTCTCACCGATACCACCTCACATGACCGGGATCCGTCCCAGTAACCTGTAACACCAACATGACAGACCCTTGCAGTGTGACTGCACTTGAGACGCCTTTCGGACATACTCCTTTCTCATTCGTGGCAAGCGGAAGCTGTGTATTTAATAGTAGTCTAGATGACTGAAAATGCTCACCGGGTCATTGATCCATGGTAGTTAGTATGGTTTGAGGCAATTCCTGTCATGGTTTCTTGATATCCATGGCCTCTCGCTTCTAGCGCACCCAACTTACGATGCGTATAGCACGGGTACTATAATTGATTGCATCTCGTATTGACACACTCTCGGCTAAAGTTGAATTTTTCTGGATGGCGTCTGCACTGGCGGGACGAGACGTCGTGGTCGCCAAGCCTCTTGGCATGACACGCTGATTTGAGATGGCGAAAACATTCTCCTACCCTAGAACAAGCCAGACGGGGCCGAAATAGACCCATTGGAGGAGGCAAGTCACCCGGATAGGCCACTCCAGGAGAAGAAAAAGAAAATAAACCACGTGTGAAGCTGAAAGAGTCTTTCGGTCAGGTCCGAGGCTGTTCCTCCAGCTGGGATACAGACCCAACAAAGAATCCCGCGGACGGAGGGCCACTTCGGACCAAGACCTGGATCCGGACAGGAGACCAGTTACCTTCCGACTCAGCGGGCTGGGCAACCTTCAATAGTCGTGGTGGCGTCGCGGCCGTCTGTGCTCGCTACCAGGTGTTCTGGAGGGGATGGCTCGTGATTAGCTACGGTCATGGACCATTGTCGGAAAGGTTACATTGGAGCTTAACATGGCGACTGATAATTTCTGGGAATCGTGAACTGGGGAGTCGAGAACAATGAGGGTGACATGTCAGGGTCAAGGAAAGATGCTTACTAGGTTGCCCCGATAGGGCAGGAGTGCTCTGTTAGTAGTCTGTGTGAACTGTGAAGGTTGACCAGGGTCCAAGAAGCTCATCTCGTGATCGGAAACCCAAAATGACAGCACTAAGCAGATCCGGCTAGACTGGCACTTGATTGTGGGGAATCCTTCCTCTGCGCAGCACGTGGTAGGTTCAATTTTCCGACCCCTGTGAAACCCCGCCAATCAGAGTGAATGCCAGAGCCAAACGGGGTTTGCCGGCCTGGACCGAGTTTCTGTTTGGCTGTTGGTAACTAAATCCTGTCAACAAAGTCGTACTATACTAGCTTGACTTGCAGACTTACTATACCTACTATGGAGTATAGCAGTGACTCGTGCTGGGTTGAATCTGGACTCCCCCGTAAACCGTTGCCCCCCTTGTGGATACATTTCTTACGGTCAACCTGGGGAAACCAGGTCTGGGGTCGTACAGAACTTTCCCCTGTTGGTAAAACCTAACTCTCCGGGAAATTACCTCAGCCTGATGATTGGACATGCAGGCAGGATGAGAGGCATTCACCTCGAAGTCAGCCATCCGAATCAAGACTGGTGGTAATTTCGGATTCTGGGCCCTGTGCATGCCATCGGTCGACTGCAGTGAATAACGCTCCACAGCAATGGCCGTCCTGCAGCCCAACGAGTCACGGCCGGCGGCCAAACTGGACAGACGGCACGGTGGTCAAAGCTGGAGAACCCCATGGGCATTCCCCGGAACCGATGCTGGCCCGATTCTCAACGGGAAGTCGCGAGTCCAGCAGTGAGCTGAACATGATGCAACTTGGACCCTCGCACAGGATTATAAAACCGACCAATACCCCTGATCTCGTTTTTTCTTGTCTTGTTTCTCGGTGCTTCCCCTCTTCCTTTTCTCTGCCACCTTCCCTCACATCCCCCGGTCTTCGTGTGAACGCCCGCTACCTTTCTCTCATTACTGCCATATAGGCTTCTGCCCACCCTTCTTCTTTTCACTTCCTTTCACTGTGCGGACCATCACACAGTTTATCCTCAGTAGCCATGGCTGATGGCTTCGTGGACGCCTCGCGCGTCGAGGCCCCAGTCACCCTCAAGACCTACTTGATGTGTGCCTTTGCGGCGTTTGGTGGTATCTTCTTCGGTTATGACTCGGGTTATATCAGTGGTGTCATGGGAATGAGATACTTCATCGAGGAGTTTGAGGGCTTGGTATGTAGCGTCATCGCCTCAACTGTATAACAAGGGACTGACATCAATGTAGGACTATAACACTACCCCCACGGATTCCTTCGTCCTCCCGTCCTGGAAAAAATCGTTGATCACGTCGATCCTCTCGGCTGGAACCTTCTTTGGTGCCCTCATTGCGGGTGACTTGGCAGACTGGTTTGGTCGTCGCACTACTATTGTCAGTGGTTGTGTGGTCTTCGTTGTTGGTGTTGTCCTGCAGACCGCTTCAAGCTCCCTGGGTCTGCTTGTTGCCGGACGTCTGATCGCGGGATTTGGCGTTGGCTTTGTCTCCGCCATTATCATCCTGTACATGTCTGAGATTGCACCTCGCAAGGTTCGCGGTGCTATTGTCTCAGGGTACCAGTTCTGCATCACTATCGGGCTCATGTTGGCCTCATGCGTCGACTACGGCACTGAGAACCGTCTCGACTCGGGCTCCTACCGTATCCCAATCGGCCTCCAGCTTGCCTGGGCTATCATCTTGGGAGGTGGTCTGCTCTGTCTGCCCGAGTCTCCTCGTTACTTTGTTCGAAAGGGTAACCTGGCCAAGGCTGCGGAGGTCCTTGCCCGCGTTCGTGGCCAGCCCCAAGACTCGGAATATATTAAGGATGAGCTGGCTGAGATTGTGGCAAACCATGAGTACGAGATGCAGGTCATCCCGGAGGGTGGATACTTCGTCAGCTGGATGAACTGCTTCCGCGGCAGTCTGTTCTCTCCCAACAGCAACCTTCGTCGGACAGTCCTGGGTACTTCCCTGCAGATGATGCAACAGTAAGTCTCAACCTTGCCACACCCACACACAGACTGTGAAGAGAGATACTAACCGTCCTTCAGGTGGACCGGTGTCAACTTTGTGTTCTACTTTGGAACGACCTTCTTCCAGTCGGTGAGTGAGATCGATCTGTACCCGAGATGATGCGCTGACAGAGTATAGCTGGGAACCATTGATGACCCCTTCCTCATCAGCATGATTACCACTATCGTCAACGTCTGCTCGACCCCCGTCTCCTTCTACACAATTGAGAAGTTTGGCCGCCGTTCGCTCCTTTTGTGGGGAGCACTTGGCATGGTCATCTGCCAGTTCATTGTCGCTATCGTCGGCACCGTGGACGGCAGCAACAAGCACGCTGTCAGCGCAGAGATTTCCTTCATCTGCATTTACATCTTCTTCTTCGCTAGTACGTGGGGCCCGGGTGCCTGGGTTGTGATTGGCGAGATTTTCCCCCTGCCTATTCGGTCGCGTGGTGTGGCTCTGTCGACGGCTTCAAACTGGCTGTGGAATTGCGTAAGTGACTTGCTCCCCAATTGACAAAACCCGCTGACCAGTCAGATCATCGCCGTCATTACCCCCTACATGGTCGACAAGGATAAGGGTGACCTCAAGGCCAAGGTATTCTTCATCTGGGGCTCACTGTGCGCCTGCGCTTTTGTCTACACATACTTCCTCATCCCGGAGACCAAGGGTCTCACTCTTGAGCAGGTGGACAAGATGATGGAAGAGACCACGCCTCGTACCTCGGCCAAGTGGAGACCGCATGGCACCTTCACGGCCGAGATGGGTCTTACTGCGAATGCTGTGGCCGAAAAGGCTACTGCGGTTCACCAGGAGGTGTGAGGGACGGGATGTCAGTTTCGACAGTGGTTTGCTGCTGACGACGAGTTGGTGGGTCTGCATACAGAAAGGTATGCTCGGTTACTATGATTAATCTATTTTGCTTATTTCTGTTCACTTTACGTTAGTGATAGCTAAGTAATGACGCATGATACCAATATTTCGTATCTTTGTGACTTATTCCTCTCCTTGTCTTCTCGTACGGTTTGGAGGGTAGAACTCATGTAACAATTCCAGGCAATTTGGAATCCTCAACGCCTCGCTAAGAGGAGAAAAAGCTATCAGAAACTTTGTACCGCGGAAACCACATTATCAGTCCCGCCAGGAGCATGTCGCAGTAAAAATTGGCTGGTGCGACAGGAAGTGGGGATTGTTGTGTCCCTGATTCTAATCATGTGGCTTGTCGAAGCACCCTTATAGTCCATTAAGACAGTGAACTTACTAAGACAACATGGCCGAGTGGTCTAAGGCGATAGACTTGAAATCTATTCTCTTCGGAGGCGGCGGTTCGAACCCGTCTGTTGTCGTTTTTTTTGGCCCATCCGTTTTTTTTATTTTCTGTGGGACTACCCCACCTCTTTTTGATCGCGCTTTTGTGTTTCTTATCAATCACTCCAAATCTAAATTATATTCTAATTCCATAATGAACTTTATTCATTCTGCCGAAATATGGATTGAATGTCGATCTTGTATAGTAGTAGACTAGAGTAGGCAGACACAATTCACTAGGGCCATCCATACATCGAGGAAAATCAATAGCTACCCAACCACCTACACAGTACAAGTAGTGGATTCGATGCATCGTCATCATATCCCTGTGAGTTATCTAGATCGAGGGCGGTTCCCGATGGGTCCCGAAGTGAAGTCGTAATCATCCCACTAGGAGCATAAAAATGCTTATGCTCAATGTAGGAGTATATTTTGGCGTGGTGTGGAGTTGGTTTGTCGTAAATGCGGGTAGTAACTAAGGTAAAAATGGCTGCTTTGCTATATCTACAACTACAACTAATGTTACAGAAGGGTCTACTTAGTCACAAGTACAATAATAACAATCTACAGTAAAAGTAGTAGAATGCATCCGCCGTGCCGAATTAGATCAGGCGTGGTTCCGCTCTGCCAAGCCACGCCGCGGCGGAGGGCCTACGTATACCTACGTACACCCGCCGCCGATCTTCTCTCACTTTCTCTCCGCCCGTTGCAATGCTTCGCAACGCGTTTCTTCGGCTCCACGAATCACCTCTCGTTGTTTACTCAGTGTGTGTGCTTGCCAAGCCGCCGGCTGTTTGTGCGTGATGAGCCTATTCCTAATGATGTGGATATGCGTGACGCCCCCCACGGCCTTGCAGGGCAACCCGCTTACGTGACAGGGTGTTTGTCCCTGATTTTGGGGGTCTTCTTCTTTTTTTTACGTCCCTGTCTAAAATTTCCCTTCGATTAGAGGGTCCTGGGTCCTAAATGGATAGCTTACCTTGTCGCCTGAGCGGGTCAAGAGATTACGTGCTGGCTGTCTCCAGTTTGTGCCCTTAATGGGAGGCTGTGATAAGGGTACGATGCTGGATGACGACGTTCATACTGGCATTGGCTGCGAGGGCTCTGTGCTGGAGGTGTGCTAATCTTGGGTTTTACATGATAGGGCATGGTCTTTGATCCGCGTTGACTATGCTGTTGATCTACGCACGGCCATCTGCTTTGCTTGTGGAAGGAAATTATTCCTCGAACGGTTCAACTTCGGCCCTGTCAGTCCGCGCCACAGTCCTCCGGATACTCTCCATTCAGATCACAGATATTTGGCGTGACCGATGCATGAAATGGCCCGATACTGATTGATTCGGCCAATAATAGCTTTTCGAGGTTCTCGGGCCGTGAAACTGCATGTGTGTCGACAGCTCCTTGTTTGCTCCTGGTCGCCAAGTCCGGCGGCATCCGGATCATTAAGCACCCTGTGGACAGTTTTTGCAGCAAGGAGATTGAATAACAGGACGACAAGCTTCGGATACTTGGGGCATTCAATTGCCGGTGGTGCCAAGCCTCCTCAAACTGGATGATTAAGCGGCACATCCACTTGGTGGAGACGACGATCAACCTGGATCGTGGCTCGGTAGCGAGGGTGTTGGAGTTAGATCCTGTTCGAGCATACTTTGCCGTTGACTGATGACTGGCCGAGGTATTCGCTGTTCTATCTTCAGAATTTTGTAATGACTGGGCTGGAGGTATATGCTGGGAATAAGAAGGCTGACCTGCTTTTGCTGGTAGGTATGAGATGCCATGATGACTAGATTTCAACTTCCATGGCTACGCTTCTGGTTGGAGACATCTAGCTAGCGAAGCTAGAAGCTTCTCAAGACCCATACAGGTCCCAATTATCGAGATGGGTTACCCTGGACTGCCCTGAGCTAAACTGAAAACGCTGCGGACCTGAAAAGACGCCCATTCATGCATAAGCCTGTCACAACTTAGCCATAATTTAGCAACCCCTTCTCCACAAGTGGATGTCGGGCCGCGTCGTCATGGGGGATCGTGCCCTACCTACCAAAAGGTCTGGCCCCAGCACGATGAAGCAATTCGAAGCCATCCAAGCCCTTGGCGACAGCTGAACAATTGCCGGCGTTTCATTTGGCGGTCTGCTCCCTTGGTTGCGTCAGCTGGATAGCATCGTCTTGACGGGCATGATGTTCTGGAAAAAAGATATAAAGCGACCTGCCCCGGGGATAGATCTCATTAGCATCCAACAACATCCTCATCACCGCTCATTTTCTACCTCCAATCTCTTCCCTCATTTCAGTTGATATCCATCAAGATGGTCCAGCTTAACACGCTCCTTACCGGCCTGGCTGGCCTTGCCAGCGTCGTCTCTGCTCATCCCGGCCACGATATCCGTGCCGAAGCTGCTGAGCGCGCTGCCTTCATGAAGCGTGCTCCTCGTAGTCTGAGCGACTGCTCTGCGAAGCTCAAGGCCCGCGGCCTTGAGAAGCAGAGCATTGCTCGTCGCGAGAACGCTGTGAATGCCATTCGCCAGAAGAGGGGCCTGCAGACCCGTATGGTCCTTACCTTACCGGTCAAGATTGATCTAGGCTAATTAAGATACAGACGCTCCCCTTCTCAAGGCTCGTGACCTTGACACCATCCTTAACACCACCCACCACTCGTCTCTGAACGTGAACCCCGAGACCGACCCCAACGTCCTCTTTGCCTCCAACGCCACCTGTGTTCTTGGCCCGGATGTCACCCAGGGTCCTTACTGTATGGCCATCTTTTCTCCAAAGGGATTTATGTAGCTAACCAGACCAGATGTGACTGGCGAGCTCATCCGCAACGACATCACCGAGACCCAGGAGGGTGTGCCTCTCTACCTGGACATCCAGCTCATTGACACCAGCACCTGCGAACCCGTCCCTGAAATCTACATTGACATCTGGCACTGCAACGCTACTGTAAGCCACTTACCACTGACCTCATCTCTCTGCGTCGTGCAATACTGATTATATGTATAGGGTGTCTACTCTGGCGTGGCTGCCTCCGGCAACGGTGACTCCAGCGACACCTCCAACCTGGACGCCACTTTCCTCCGCGGTATCCAGCAGACCGACTCTGATGGTGTCGTGCAGTTCAACTCCATCTTCCCCGGCCACTACACCAGCCGTGCTACTCACATTCACGGTACGTCCCATGCGTCTGAGAAAACTATCAATAACTAACTCAACAACAGTTCTCTCCCACTCCCCCAACGAGACTACTGCTCTCCCCAACAACACCATCTCCGGTCTCTACACCTCCCACGCCAACTACGTCGGCCAGCTCTTCTTCGACCAGGACCTGATCACCAAGGTCGAGGCCACCAGCCCCTACAGCACCAACACCCAGGAGCTCACTGAGAACGCTGATGACAGCATCCTCTCTGAGGAGGCCGACACCATTGACCCCTTCGTTGAGTATGTCCTCCTCGGTGACGATGTGAGTGACGGTGTCTTCGGATGGATCTCCCTCGGTATCGACGTCTCTGAGAACAGCGAGATCACTCCTGCTGCGGAGTACACTGCTGATGGTGGTGTCGAGAACGACTCCTCCAGCTCTGGTATGGGCGGTGGCGGTGGCTCTGCCCCTAGCAGCAGCGGCGCCGCCCCCAGTGCTTCTGCTTAAGTTTTGATTTGTGTGAGTTGACGGTGAGGTGTTGTTTGTACTTGGTTTTTGCAGATGTAGGATAGCCAGGAAATATTATTAACTTAGTCGCTCGTTTTACTACCTTGACACTGGAGTAGAAGATGGACTTAGGGGTTTTCGATGGGAGTACCGATATGATTCATTGGATAAGTAAAAGTTGCTGGAAGCAATGTGGATATTCATCTGTTTCATTTATTCTCTACCTGTTCACCTGATTGTTGTGCCTGTTCTTCTGTTTGCTGCCTTAAGCTTCCTCTTTCCCAGACCCCTCGCCCCTATCTTTTCAACAACATTTTCTCTTCTTGACTGAATGTCCCAAAAATCATCCTCTCCCCCGACTGCATCTTCTTCAACTATCACCACGAACTATTCCAAGATCTCAAGGTTAGTATAACTCCTATTCACTTTTAGTCAGAAGTAACCTCGACATTTTGGCCCGATGGAGATCCCCAACCTTCACCGAAACCCGCTTCCATCTATGACCCGCCATGACATTACAGTGAACTATAACTAACCTCAGCCAGCAAGCAACATACTGCTAACATCCATCACACAACGCAGAATCACAATCCAGCCACTATACATCTACCCCTACACCCGCCCGACCCTCCTACGCCGGCTCTACTACAAGACCGACCCCAACCACACACCCTACCTCCACTTCACCAACGTCCCACCAACCCTCATCACCCAATCCCTAGACCAAGACCAATTCCTCCTAACAAAGGCCCGAATCACCTACGACTACCCCTCCCGCACGCTAATCATGAAAGGCCACCCTCACCGACAAGAACTAGCCAAGGGGCTCTTTGACAACGACTTCCTGATGTTCAGATATACTTTGGATAAATTTGCCCTCAGGCCACTCGGTGCTACGACAGTCGCCGAAGGAGACGTCGTGAAGGAGCCGGATTTGAGTTGGCGGCCGCGTGACTTACCCCCTGGACGGGCGAGGACCTGGCCAAGTTTGGTGTTTCATGTGGGCTGGCCGGAGGGATTGGAGTATTTGAGGGGGGAGGCGAAGTTGTGGCTTGAGTGGAGTAAGGGGGATGTGAGGGCGGTGGTGTTGATGGATGTTGGGCGGGATGAGTTGGGGATTGAGAAGTGGGTGATGGGTGATGAGGGTGGGAAGTTGGATCATCGGGTGGAGGTGAAGAGGAAGGAGGGGGTGGTAGAGGTGCTGGGTGGGCCTTTTGTGGTCACTTTTAGGGAGGCGTTTTTGAGGGATCCGGACCCGGGGAAATTGTTGGAGAGGGATTGGGTGTGGAGTGGTGAGGAGATTAAGGAGTGTATGGGCTGTTTGGTGGATGGTCGGGATTGAGGGGTGTTGGGTGAAGTCAACGCTGTGATCAAGAATGCATGCTTGAGATGATGCCCTGCATTCTAACGATACGTCGCTATATGGTGTTGATATACTTGATACTGCGAGTCGATCCATCTTCAGATGTAGTAGTACTATTTGCCTAACGTGCTGGTGACTTAGGATTAGCTACAATACTAGGACTACTAATCCCATGGGATGATATAATAATCCGTTCAGAGTCCGAATACCAGAACCGTCCTTCCACTAATACTCATAACAAGAATACCAATTACTAGATACAACATATCACTCATCATCTACATTACCAGGACCGAGATGCTAGCCATACAATAATTCAATGAACGAGTACCCTCCAGATGACATTTTCTAAGTGCAAAGAGCCCTTATTCAAGGTACCGTATCCTCTATGAACCATCAAGCTAAGTACATACCTTAGATGAAGAGGTATGAAGTACCGGGATCATTTCTCGCAATTTGTCAGAGTTGATTCAGTCAACAGTTATTAATCAATACGATACGAGAATTGATGCCTTTCTGCTGTCATACAAGCCGTTGTGCTGATGAATGTCCGTTAATCATCGAAGATACTAACATAGTATGTTTTGATGTATCCAAGTGAAAATGATACTAAGCTGAACTATAAACTCCAAACAGACATTTCATCTACCATCATCCTCCTTCCCAGAATCCCCCACCAGACATACATAAATTATATTTATCTTTACACTCTCTTCTATTTTACATATTAATTTATATAATCCACTGAAAATGAAAAGAAAACAACAACCACACTATAATCAATACCCAACCAAATCATTTAATTAACTAGTTATTCCTGAATAAATAATGCTGACTAATAATACCCCCAAATCCACCCGATAGTGGCCAAAACCCCCGCTGAAACAAAACTGCAATGAACAACGGCAAGGTGGTCGAGTGGTTTAAGACGTAAGACTTGAATCTGGCCTTTGGGGATGATTACCTGAAATACGGTGATTGTTTCTTATCCAAACAGACGATATCTTATACCTTCGGGTGCGCGTGTTCGAATCACGTCCTTGTCGTTTTGTTTTTTTCCCTTCTTCCCCATCTTCCTTCCCACCTTATCTTTCTTTCTTTCTCTTTTCGTTCTTTTTATGAATGAAAGAAGAGGGTGTGATTATGGATGATTATTGATTGGTTCGATTGAGGTTGTGAATTATTGTATTTCTATCTTTATACATAAGGTAGTAGATATACTAGGTATCATCCAGCCGCATATGTACTCATCTTCCTCAACTTCTCCCCAAACTTCCAGAGAAACACCGGCGCCGGTACTCCCAACGCTATTGCGATAAATGCCAATAGACTATTTCCCCATCCGTAGTCCAGCGCCTGATACATATACGGCGCGAACAACGGAAATCCGAAGCCTGCGAGCGAGCGCATGCACGCCACTGCTGCTAATGCGCTGGCGGCGAACCGTGTATACGAGTCGACGATATACGTCTGCAGACATTGGAAGGAGATGATATTACCCATTCCGTACAGACACGCACCGATATTCGGGACGATCCAGTGGCAGTGTGTCTGGGCCGTCCAGCCGTAGATGAACAAGCCGGCGGGAATGAGAAACGCGCCCACGAAGAGCAGCGGGACGCGGAACTCGGGCTTCCCGACGCCGTTGTTCTTACCCTTGAGACGGCGGTAGATGCGATCGTTTAGCGGGGCGCAGATCTGTGAGCCGAGCCAGAAGCCTAGACCTAAGGAGATGTAGTTTAGGCCGCCGATGCCGGTGGATTCGTTGTAGTATTCTGGGCTGGTCCAGAGGGAGGGGAAGGTCGAGAGGACTAGGTACATGGTGCCGTAGATGTAGGCCATGTAGGCCGCTAGGGCTTGGACGATGGGTTGGGTGGAGAGGAGGCGGAAGGGACGGATGAGGGCGGCGCGCATGACCTGTCCGAAGGTTTTGTTCTGGCGCTCGAATTCGGTTTGGTAGTTTGTGTCGGCGGTTTCTTTGCGGAGTTTCTTGGCGCGCTTTTTGAGGATTATGGGGGCGTAGGTTTCTTGCAGGAAGAAGAGGCCGGCTACTTGTATTACGCCGTCCGCGATGGACGTCGCGTAGAATACCCAGCGCCAGGTCGTATTCTCGGCGATGAAGCCGCCTGCGATGGGGCCGACGGCTGGCCCGAGGAGGGGGGCGAGACTGTAGATGGCTACGCTTTTGCCGCGCTGTTCGGGCTTGAAGCAGTCTGAGAGGACACCACCTCCGATCTAGTTTGTTAGATGGGTGTGTTGAACTGTGTGAGGGGTTGCTTACAGCTAGTGGAGCGCTACCGCCTAATCCGGCGAAAAATCGACAGACGATCATTTGTACTTTGGTCTGTGATACTCCGCAGCCGATGTTGAAGACGAGATACAGGAGGTTGGCTAACTGTAGGACTTTCACTCGACCGTAGATCTCGGAAAGTGGTCCGAGGAAGAGCGGTCCGACAGCGTAAGCCAGAATGAAGACGGACAGAGTAAGCTGAGAGATGACCTCGTCCGTGATGTTGAACTCTGCAGATATCGCACTTAGGGCTGGTGCCACCATGGAGGAGGACACGGGCGAGATGAAGGTGAAGCAGGATACCGTCACCACAGCCGCCCACTTTTTCTTCATTGGCCAGTTCTTAGGGTTCTCTGGATCATCGGGACCATCCCAGGTGACCTATCCTGTTAGCACTAGAAACACAGCAAATAAATCAGACATACCAGTTTAGGGTCCGCTCTAGATTTGTCTGACCGTGCAGTCCGTGACTTCTCCAGGCCTGATGCCTGGGCTCCAGCTTCCAGATCGCGGTCACGCTCGTTCACCACACCCCCGCGTACTTCGAGGACAGGCTCGTCTTTCTCCCCCCGGTCGTCGGACGATGAGTCCAAATCCAGTTCATTTTCGCTATGGTAGACAGAATGATCATCGAGATGTCTTCCGGAATGTACTCTTTCCACCTGTGTTGTACTGTGTCTGGACCTCGATCTTGTCCGCGTCCTCAACGTCCCCAGTCGGTAAGGCCGTCCCGACAAAGACCCATCATCTGAGCTAGACAGCGACGTAGACCTCGACCTGGTGGACCCGGCTTCCGAAAACGAATGTTCTTTGGACATAACCACAGAATTTGACCAAAGGTAGAGAAGGGAACTATATCTACAGCTCCCAGCCAAGCCAAAACCTAAATAAAAACACTGTAAAAACAGAACTGAAACCTGGGCCTGGGGCAGCCCGGTTAATTATATCATCCTGACTGATCCATGGCTGTAGAAACGGTGATTAAATCCCCGTTAACGCCGATTGTGGGGCGAATTTCTAGAATTTGCACTGGAGGAAGCCATCATTGGCCAGCAGGTGAAGCTTGATGTCGGTCCACCAGTCATCCCGGCTCCACGCTTATCAACGATTTGTGCACGGGAGCGGCATGGCCCGAGTCGTTATGATCGAAACGGGCAATTCGACCTGTGAGCATTGCATTCGGGTCATTTTTATTGGCACGAGGCCATGACTGCGTGTCCGTTGACGGGAAGCGAGAAAACTTGCAGAGGAGGTTGTTCCGTTGCAAACGTTGCATTGTCTGGAATGTGACGGGAAAACGTGACTGGCTGGAGGCTCGGCTGTCGGCTGTCCGGCACGTCACGTGGATCACGTGAGGCGGCCCCCGCCGCCTTTCTTTGATACTTTGGCCAGGTTTGGATAACTTTGCCTGCAGGATGCGATTGACGGGATGCAGTCCCTGCTGAGCTGCCTGATCAGCACGCGGACGTCCGATACACCGTCGTGTTACACTGTTGGCGCCTGCATGTCACTATCTTTGTTGCTGCCGATCACTTACTATTCTCCGACCAGACAGTTGACTCATACAGTTCTGGATTTTTATCCGGCTATGCTCTGCTTTCGCGGCCATGCATTGAGGACAACCTTGATGTATGTATGAATGACGATGTATGCTATTTACCAATCATAATTCGTTGTGCTGTCAATTTGACCTATCGACGCTACTATCTGTTACACGGCCGTCAGGCACCCGTTCGGATCTCCGATGGCCTGGACCAAGCAGAGCACATCACCATGCGCCTACGGTCCCTGCTAGTCCAGTGCCTCCTCTTTGATCGCAGCGATGCCCTTGTGCCCGATGAGACTCTAGGTAGCACCGATTGTGGGTCTCTGCCAGAGAGGATGACCTTGCACATTCGGTTACCGCTGCATCATATCGCGGTCTGGACGGTTCTTAAACACCGCTCGAGATACTGCTCCACCCGCTTCACGTCGTCCAATGCAGCTACCGTGCCCACATATCCATCTGGTCGAACAACAGCCAGAGCTCCCTGGGCAGCATCTACACCGTAGATCTTGTACACGTCGTCCATCTCGTAGCCACTGTAAAAGCTCATTTCCGAGTGTCTCTTGAGCTCGGCTGGTAAATCACGCCAAGTAAACTCCCGAGATAGACGGGGATGGATCACAACCTGCTCAATCACGGATGCAGGGAACCGGGGCAGCACTGCAGACCCTATCGTCCGTAATGTCTGGGCAGAGACTCCTTTCGGATACAACAGATCATATGACGTGAGACAAAGAATACGGAATCGACCAGTTGACAAGAAATCTGCTCCTGTCAGCTACCGTCGGCTTTTGAGGTTTCAGTGCTTTCCGTGCTTTTCTACACCTGGACTTACCATCATGCAAGTTCCGCCGGTTCCCATCGGCATGTCTACGGTATTTGACGTTCAGCAGTCTCCGACCCGGACGAAGGATGCCAGAAAGATAGTCAGTTCCCTCAATTGGATTCTTCTTGGCACCCTGCACCTTCTGCACGATCGGACTCTCAGGGTATTCAATTCCACAGCCACTGGTGAACCCGTTGCCAGTACTGAACACGTCCAAGAACTGCTCGTGCGTCAGGCCGCCTGCGCCGTCCTCTGCTGCGCCGATCTTTCCAGAGAACATGGATGAAAAGGCACGGTCGAACTCTATAAGCTCCTGGGCGATTGTGTGACGCTCAAAGTGGTACGTATCCAAAACAGCATCCGGCTTTCCTGGCGATGTCGAGGCGGGAGTCAGGCCGTTGATTGCATACGCCAGTTTCCACGCTAGGTTGTAAGAATCCATCATGGAGACGTTCATCCCTTGGCCTGCCTGTTAATTCAAATGAGTTAGTATACCGACGTTTAACACGATCGTTTAGCGGATGCATACCTTGGGACTATGAGTATGGCAAGCTGTCACAAATGAGAGTTAGCATGCAGCACTCGATTCAGACAGAATATACGAACCGTCTCCTACAATGAAAACCCGATTGGCTCCCTTCGAATCTTTCACTGTGAATTGATTCGACACTCGCTGGCCAATCTGATAAGCCGCCCACCAGTCCACGGCGCCGTCCGCTTTCGGTCGGATATAGTACGGCTTGAAGGCTTCGGCCGCAGCATTGAAAATTCCGTCAAGAGTGACCCGGCTCCTGCGAGCTCGAGCGTCCTTTGGTGTGGACTCATTTACTGGCTTCTGGTCCTCATCTGGGGTGGCTTCGTCTGGCACTTGAACATACAACCGGGTCAAGTAGTCACCGGTCGCAATCCGCTCGCGTGGAATCACCATCACTGACGTGGCCGGAGCATGGATCGCACAGCGTCTCCTGATATCAGGAAAATCGGTATCGACAACAAGATCGACAACACCCCAGATGTGATCCAGCGACTCACCCACCAACTTCAGACCCATACAACGACGGACCACGGAATGGGCGCCATCCGCACCAACCAAATACTTCGATCGAACGGTCCGTCGCTGGCCAGCCGTCTCGATCTCCGCCACCACAGGAAATTCTGAATCGCCATCCTCATCGATTTTGACATCTAAGAGTTTAGTATCCCGCTGCACTCCCCTTTTAGAGTACCGCAGGAGATCCGTTTCCAGGATCCTCTCAATGCGACCCTGGTGGATTGTGACTTCGTGCTGGAATCGCGCCGGCACGGCAACATCAGGCACTATTGCCGTCCGTTCAATGATCTCATCCTTGTTCGGCGAAGGGTTCCAGAATGCAACTTCCTCCATGTGGCATCCATCGGTGAGTATCTCGTCCGCTAGCCCCAGGGTTTTTAAAACTTCGAGTGTCCTGGGTTGGAGGCCGTCGGCTTGGCCAGATTTAAGCGTTCCCGGTTTAGCATCGATGCACAATAGTGATGTATCGTTCAGTCCATATCTGGCTAAAAGGAGATTGAGCATCAGCCCGGCAGGACCAGCGCCGACAACGACGACTTCGTATCTCTCTGGGACTCCATCGCGAGGATCGTTTGGGCTGAGGCGAGGTAGGGGCGGCGCGAAGGAGGGAAGAACACGAAGTTCACGGGAGGATGCTGCAAACTCGGTGAAGACAGGCATTTTTGGCCGAGTCTGGGGTTCTTAAGATCCGGGATTGAAGTTAAAACCACTGGTATAGTGTAAAGAACGCACTCGACTTGCGAGGGCTTGTAGCTGGTGGGCAGTGAATGGCAGGGTCACTTAAGTGGTTGGAAATTCAATTGTTGGGCATGTTTAGAAAGGTACAAGTGTCCCGTCAACCACCGTCGGATCTTGGCCAGCTATATGACTGCTGGGGTAGTCCCCACGAAGCCATCTAGGACAGGATATAGTCCCGTCTGGTTTGTTTGGATCTCCCACGCTGGTTGGCCGTGTGTCGTGGCCTCAGGCAGAAACTGCCATTATGGGAGGCTGACTGAGCAGAGGTGGAGAGCCAGTTGCTGACGGCTGATTATTAGAATCTCACCAATCGCCTTGATCGGCATCACCCTTGCCGGTTCGCGTAACAGACGAGGGCCCCAATGTTTCCATAACCCGCCGATCCTACGCTTCTGACTGGTTGCAACCAACCATATGAATCGTGGACTTACGACTAGCCACTCCATCCTAGCGTTGACAGGTTGCGGCTTTTGAAATTGTGGGGTTGCTACGATGAGGTACGCACACAGCACCGTCGATGATGGCGGAGTTCCTTGGAAACCTCAGTTCAAAGTCCGACAGTGGTTGAGCGGTATGCAATCTGGGAATCTGTCTGCTTTCACCAATTAGTTAACTGCCTCGAGCTAATTGCCCCTACGACATAGGCCCGTGCAGAAGATGAAATGCGAGAGGTACACCATAGAAACCTGGAATGTCTTCCGAGGGAAAGGGAACTTCTGCCTACCACGGAACCGCCATCTTTATGACCTCACGGACGCCACACCCCAGATTATTTGACCTTCTAGACTCAAACTATCAGAAGTGTCGGGCCTCATGAGCCAGGTAATTGTTTAACTCCTTGGGAGACAGGTATGTGCATTTAGTTGAACTGTACGATGTCGCAGCTCCTGTGAGGTCCTAAGTTGACCGAAAGTTCTGGCAGACTCCACCTTCTGCAATGGTCAGGACTCGACTTGTTACCAGCCGTGCGTCACCGCTGTAAGATAAACAGAACCAGACTATCTGTCCATGGGTTATACTTTGTAGGACAATAGGGATTCACACCACAAAGAAAAACACAAAGTGGCTATGTATGGGACTGCGTTAACTCGAAAGAGACAATGCCGGCCATCTTGGAGGCACAAGAACTCATGCGGGGGCTGCGGGTCCACCAAGACCAGAAATGAGCGGACAAATGGTCCGGATAGTGACACGCAGACCAGAGGATCACTTCCGCCTCCGCTTCTTGTTCCCGCGTGAGGGGGATTTCCGGCCATGAGTTACGGCTGTTCTATTACCGGGGCATTGAAACTTGGGGCCTAGTATATCCGGTACCAGAGCAGTCGTACAGACTAGTCTAATCCACTCTCGTGAACTCAATATTGGGTAGAACCGCTAGTAGGGCGGCCCACATTCGCTTGGGAAAATGGCCGTCTTCGGCAGCCAATCCCCCATCTTGGGATACGTGCGCCATCCGGTGAAGCCCCTTCGTCATAGCAGCTCTTCCTCCGGTGGCGCTGGGCGGTTTGCTGTCAATTGTTAAATCAAGTGGGGGCAGCAGTTGCATCGTTGCTTTTCCCATCGTTCGCCTGGCGAGGAGGTTCACTGATAGGCTGGATATACGGATTAAAGTCGGTTACCAACGCTACTGCCGGCGCTACTCAATTTCGGGCAGGTCCCGGACTTATCGGGTCTGCGATATATCACACAAATGCACGCCATTGGCTAACCGCTAATAGCCGTCATTTTGTAAGCTCACAACTACAGGTGCAGCTTCACGCTGTCCAGACAGACCGCAAGGCGCCTGTTCGGTCAAGCAAAAGTTCTTCGAACTTGGGCAATGTTGTTGGCTTCTCGTGTGTCAACAGGGCCCTAGAGAGCTCTTGAATTTGGGCATACCCTTAAAGGTCCAATCTGAGACATCTATCCGCACGCCTATTTCGTATTCGACCCTCTACTCCGCCAGTACCCATGCTAGTGCCGGCGCCTCACAAGGCAGCCCAAATCAAAAACGGTAAAGACAACTCTAGCTCGTAGACTTCGTTATCGTGTCTCTTCTCTCTTAGCTATATGACCACCCGCAGTCCCCACTGGATCAATTTTCTCCCCTTCCGATCACCAGCACCCGTGGATCCTCGTTGACTTCGCCTGGAATTCAGGGCTGCTTCGAGCCCATCTGATCGCCAGTATAGACTCCACTTGACTGCCATCGCTGGGGGATTTCCGGGCTGGGGTTCATACCACTCTGCCACAGAGAAGGCCCCTCACTATTATCACGTCGGTACGATCACTTCCAGCTGAAAGCAACACTTCGGAAAGACAAGCAAAGGTGGAAGGTTACACGGCTTCCTCCCCGGGCATTGATCGCCAACCCCACCTTAGACAACTCTCAAATGCAGATGGCTAAGGTGGGACGGAAGAATGCCGCGGTCGTTCCTCGCGTCCAGCCGATATTCGCATGAACGCTGACATATTCTGTAGCACGAGTGAGCTTATGCACAGAGAGGGGTGGTCCCGGATATACCAGCAACTGCGCAACACATATAAGGGTGACCGTTTTATGCGTTCTAAGGCAGCATTCTTCAACACTGAGCCATACTCTGTCTTTAGCTCTGCACCAAGAATCATGAATCGTCTGGCGCAATTTTTAGGCGTTTCTACTGCCAACACTTCTGAGAAGACCCCTGACCCGTGGATTGTGCAGGAACGCTCCGTTGATGAAGCTAGACCCCTGAGAGTAGTTGTTATCGGTTCGGGGATCTCAGGTATCGTTGCATCTATTCGCTTCAGACAACGCATCCCCAACCTGGATCTATGCGTGTACGAGAAGAATGCAGATGTCGGAGGCACGTGGCTGGAAAACAGATACCCCGGCTGCGCATGTGGTACGTAGTGTATCTTTTCCCCCTGCTTATGCCTTTTCTAACTCTGCCGGTCTGTAGACATCCCGGCCCACACCTATCAGGCCACATTTGAGCCTAACAAACAGTGGTCCACTTTCTATGCTGCAGCCCCAGAGATATACCAGTATTGGAAGAGAGTAGCTGATAAATATGGCTGCGAGAAGTGCATAAAGTTCAAACAGCAAGTCGTGGAGGCTGTGTGGAACGAAAAAGACAGCAAATGGCAACTGAAGGTCAGATACATCGGATGTCACCATGGGACGCAGCAGCTGACAAGCCTCTGGGCGTAAAGGTCAAGGACCTAGATGGTGATTCAGTCTACTCAGACCAGTGTGACGTGTTGATCTCGGCCACCGGGTTCCTCAATGAATGGAAATGGCCGAACATCCCAGGTCTCCATGATTTCAAAGGAAAGCTGATGCACAGTGCTAGATGGGATGAGAGTTATGACTACAGTGTATGTTGAACATCTCCAAAAGGGTCGTTGATCTGGGCTAATTTCCGTAGGGCAAGAGAGTCGCTGTGATTGGGAACGGCTCCAGCGGTATACAGATTGTGCCTGGAATGCTACCGAAAGTGACGTACATGGACCACTATGTCAGAAGCCGAACCTGGATCGCACCTAGCTTTGCTAGGGAAGAAGTTGAGAGACGAGGTTCGAAATTAGACAACTGTGAGTGTGATGAAGTTGGCCATGAATGTCTAGCTGATCGAATGTCCAGTCTCGTTCACTCCTGAAGAGCTTGAGACCTTCAACAAGGACCACAGTGCCTATCAGAATTTCCGTAAAGGTTGGCGTCCCTTTCACTTTTCTTCTGCTTGCGCTGACATGATCAGAAATCGAGGTTCAACTACAGTCTGTCCACGGCGCAACCTTGCTAGGCACGCCAGAACAGCTAGGGGCCAAAGATGTCTTCGCCCAGAACATGAAACAGCGATTGGCAAGGAAGCCCGAGTTGTTTGAGGATCTCGTTCCGTCCTTCCCGCCCGTTTGCCGCCGACTTACACCTGGGCCTGGGTACTTGGAGGCCTTGACCGATGACAAGGTTCAGATCATCACTAGCGAAATTGTCCGGGTTGATGCAGATGGCATCATCACTGCCGATGGGGTGCATCATCCCACCGACATTTTGGTGTGCGCCACCGGGTTTGACACCAGCTTCACACCCAGATTCCCCATCACGGGGCGTAACGGTCTGTCGCTGGCGGAGCGGTGGAAGAGTACCCCCGAGTCCTACCTCTCCATCGCCGTCGACGAATTTCCCAACTACTTTATCTGTTTCGGGCCCAATTCGGCGCTGGGGGAGGGCAACCTGTTACTTTTGCTGGAGAAAGTGGTTGACTATTTCACCGCCTGTGCGCAGAAGATGCAGCGGGATAACATCCGATCCATGTCAGTTAGAAAGGATGCGGTGGAACGGTTTACGCGGCACTGCGATCAGTATTTCTCTCGCACGGTGTACAGCGAGAAATGCCGAAGCTGGTATAAAGGGGGAGCTGAAGATGGACGGGTGATAGGGGTGTGGCCAGGTATGGAACATTTATCTTGCTGTTAGGCCTTGATGATCACGTATTGACCTAGCCAGGATCGTCTCTCCACTCACTGAAAACACTTTCGAATCCCCGGTGGGAGGACTTCACCTATGAGTATGTCGATGACAACGCGAATGGCTGGATCGGGGATGGATGGACGGAAAATGAGAAGAATAACGCGATCGAGGTGAACTATCTGGATGATGATCAGGTGGACTTTCCCTTGACTGTGGTTGAGCAATTGAAGAATTGAGCAGATAGCCGTGTATGTAGTCTGGAGACTCGGCCATTTCTTCTGTTGCCGGTTTGTCTTCTTGCGATTCCGAATGGGATTGAGGTTGTTCCCGAGCGGTGAACCGGATGTGTAGGTCACCTGGTGTAGCGTACGCGTGATACTGGATAGTAGTAGTAGTAGTAGTAGTAGTAGTAGTAGTAGTAGTAGTAGTAGTTGGTAGAAGTGCTGTGGTGTGTAATCTATCTGCGGTGGATGGCAGTCTCCCTTGTCGGGCCCACCGAAAACCCGCGTCACTCAATGGTAAGATTACCGGGTAAGATGCTAGACGGCGGCTCATTGTCAGTGAACCCGAGCGTATGGGCAAATACCACGGAAGAAGGAGTAACGAGTAAGTACGGAACGAGCCGGTCACTTTTCAGGATTACTTTTGTCCACGAAAAGGAGAACCCCAGAAAACCGGCTGGGGAAGACAGACATCCTTGGCCACTTAACTTACTCCTCTTCTACTGTCTTCTCTCCACTAACCCCCCGACCTGTCAACTGTCACTCTCTTCTTGACCAAATTAAAGTCTCAGTGCTTGAGGGGAATGGTGTCATACCCTTTCCCACCGGTCTGTCTCGTATCTTCAATTTTTTACCCCCCTCATCATCTTTACGTCTGCCTCCTCTGTAATCTAATCTCCTCCATCTATTTATCAAAAGATCGATGCCGGCTAGATCTCAGCCGGAGATCTGACAATCTATCTTTGCCCTTTACCCTGCAGATCGGGAGACGGGTGCTCACAGTGTGTGCCAGGGACTCCCCCGACGGCGAACCGATAGCGTTTGCTGCTGTGCTGAGTGCTGACCTTCCGCTCCGATCGCCATCTCCTCCAACTCTTCCACACGCCCACACAAACCCACCCCCCTTCAATTAGTCTAAAGCAACCATCTACCCCGGACTTTCCCATCTCCCCCCGTTAATCTCACCCCTCCCCTCCCTTCTCCCCGATGCATGTCCTTCGCCCCTAACCATGAAGCCCGCGAGCAAGCATTTCTGCTGCACCATCTGTCAGCGGGGTTTCACCCGCATTGACCATCTCAAACGACATCATCTCCGCCGTACGTTCCAACATTTATCGCCCTCCTTCCTGCATCTCGGCCCGCTTCGGGCTCGTGTGTGGCTCATCCTTCAATGTTCGTCCTGCGCTAACTTCAACCTTGTCCGTCAGATTCCGGTGTCCGCCCTTATTCATGCGTTTTCTGCAACGAGTCCTTTGCGCGTTGGTTCGTGTTCTGCTCTCCCTCTTCCTCCCGCCCCCCTGGCCCGTCGTCGGTTTCCCGACCGGCGCATGTATGTTTGCCATGGTCGCTCCACCCAACCACGATGCTGATGCCTTCGCTCAACCTTCAGTGATAACCTTCGTGATCACTACACGGACTGTGCCAAGCGCGGCGATCAAAAGATCCCGGAGACCGGTCAAAGAGGCCGAAGGCGACATGCCTGTCAGTCGGCAAGTTCCCCCTGACCTCCCGCCGATCGCATACCCAGCCTGTTTATTGTGCGCCACATGGTCGCTAATTGTCGGCATCTAGTGCACATCGATGAAACTGCGCTGCGATGGTCTGAGCCCATGCAGCTCGTGTCAGAAGCGGAACTTGCGGTGTAACAATGAGCGCAAGCAAACAGCCGACAACCTGGAGCTGGTCTCCGGCTCGGCTTCGGTGAAGCGTGAGGACTACGGAGCTTCCTCGGATCGCGGCTCAATCAAGTTTCTCCTGAACGGTGGTACAGACAGTTTCACCGAGGAGTTCCTCCTTCCTCCCCGCAGCGATCGCGCTCGCGGCCTTGAGTACCATAATCAGAAGGGTCGGCAAGATGCTGGGCAGAGAATGCTCAACTTCCGGACAGGTGATCCGTCAGACTATGCACCCGCGTTCGTCGAGTCGGACCCGGCCTCCCTCTCGTTCTTCCAGGATACTTTTCTCGATTTTTTCAATGGTCCGTTTGGAAATGTGAACAAAATAGTCGGCGATTCCTATGCTGGTGGGGCCAACTTCCCTGCGATGGTTCCCCCGATACCAGATCCCGGCCTCGCGTTCGCCCCGCAACCTACGTATGAGCCGGAAGAACCGTACGCAGCCGGATTGTATCAGGCGATCCTAGCACGGGCGTGGTCGGTTCCTCTAGATACCCAAGCGCAGGAGCGTTTGTCAACATATCTAAGCTTTCTGTTGACGCCCGCTCGCATCGACAAGTTTGTCCGAATGTACCTGGAGTACTGGCAGCCCAGCTGTGCGATGGTTCACCTTGCATCACTGAATGTGAACACCGTCGCGTTGCCCCTCCTTGCAGCGCTCGTGTTCATGGGTGCTACGTATACGACTAATGAGCAGGAGAAGCATGCTGCGAAGCAGGTGATGGATTTTGTTGAACTCTACATTTTCTCCAGCGAGACCTTCTCTCCAGAGAACGAGGTGGCTTTGGCATTCAGTGGACGTCGAATGTTTGATGGTGGGAATAATGATTGGATTCAGTTTCAGAACCTGCAGGCCGGCTTCATCATGGTTATTGCGCAGTACTGGTCGGGTAGCCCGACGGCGCGCAATCGAGCGATGGAAAACCGGTTCAGCGAGGTCATCAAGGTACTTACTATGGACTTGAGACAGGTGACGTTACTGATATGAGTAGGTCGCTCGTCGAATGGGCCTTCCCAAATGCCGCCATAACCAACACCAGGCTGTCTCGGAGTTTCAATGGATTCAGACAGAGTCTCGCATACGGTAGGTGCCGGTTCCGTCTTCTAATTTACCCCGCTGACGGTAGAAGTACCATGAGCATCATTCTGCTTCTCGACTGTGCATTTTCCTTCTTCCAGAACTACCCTTGCCGTCTGTCACATCTTGAAGTCGAGTGCGATTTTCCTTGCGCCGAGTCCCTTTTCGCTCTCGAACACCCGTACTCCGATCGCAACTTCCAGGCCTCGAGGGGAGTCACGATTTTGGAAGCGTTCCACAATCTATTCGAGGAAGATCCCAAGGACACGATGCCTTCCACTCCGGACTCATCCGCGTCTGGCAGTATGGCTAGTCTGACAGTACTCGACATGTTCATACTGATCCACGGTAAGTCACCCACCGATAGCACATGTCATTGAGCTAATTGGTCTAGTTCTGTACACATTCATCAATTCGCACATGTCACTACTGGGCCCTATCCTCCGGAAGACTCAGAATTCTCACCCGAAGCATCTCTTCAGCTTCGATCCCCCAGAGAAGAGCCAGTCTCGGGCGATCCCAGACGACCTCATGCTAGCCCATATCCGAGTCGCACTCGCCCGATGGCGCGAGCACTGGATGACGCTCAGCAACACTCTTTCGAGCGGGGAGTGGGCGTCGATGGGCTTCTTCAAGAACGGGTACAACTTCTGGTTGGTCTCGCAACTGCTCATCACGAAGAAGAAGAGCGTGGACGTGGTGATGCAGATGGAGGTCAACTGTGAGGACAAATTGCAGAAGCTGAAGGTTCTGCTTGATGAGAATGACTAAGGTCATCGTCTCTAATCTATCTTCCACTGTCGATGTCGATGTCGCCTCATGAAATAGGGAACTACATATATATGGGCGCGGGCGTCTGGAGCCATGGGTCTGCGAATAAGACATAACCCCATGGCGATTGTATTCTGTCTGTGTATTACTACATATGACTTGTATTATATTAATGTATGAAAAGATCTGAGTTGTATGTGAGACGAACCTAACATGAAGCATACTACTTAGTAGCCCATGCACAGATCCGCATAGCTGATTCATCAGCACACATAAATTAGCATCCACCCCAAAACAGTAACTCCCCAAAACAGAAAGCGGTCACCATCTGCCCATCTCTGCACCCACCCGACGTCAACAACCATCCTCACCAAGCTTCAAAAAGCTTCCTTCCCTCTCCATCCCTCATCCTCACGGACACCCGTCCCACCCACCATGCCCGACTCGCCCCCGCGGCGACGCCGCTCCCGCTCGCGCTCACCCCGGCGCCAACCCCCCAAAGGCCCGGGCGGATTCCGCTGGAAGGAGAAACGCGCACCTCCCCGCGACGACAACTTCAACAACGAAACCGACCGTCCACTTGACCGCGGCTACCGCGCGCGCTCACCTCCTCGCCGAGAAAGCTACAGAGACAATAGCGATAGATACGGAGACAGAGACAGAGACAGAGACAGATACCGCCGAGACTACAGCCCGGATAGAGCCAGAGATAGGGACCGCGACCGTGATCGCGACTCAACCAAGCCCAAGAAAACCGACAGCGAAAAGAAAGAAAAGAAAGAGAAGAAGAAGAAACTCAAGCCCGCTAGCACGGAGGAAATGATCCTTGTGACGGTTAACGATCGTTTGGGTAGTAAGGCCACGGTGCCGTGTTTGCCGTCGGATACGGTGGGCGATTTGAAGGTCTTGGTGGCGGCGCAGATTGGAAGGGCTCCTAGGGAGATTATGTTGAAGAGGCAGGGGGAACGCCCCTTTAAGGATTTTATTACCCTTGGGGATTATAGTATTACTAATGGGGTGCAGTTGGATTTGGAGATTGGGACGGGGGATTAAATATCTTCTTCGTGTTGAGGGATTGTGTGGGGAAGTGTGGTTATCAGCTGGTATTAGGTTCTCTGTGGTCATGGATGTTTCGTTCTCTGGTGATGTGGGGATCGGATTGGAGAGGAGTTGGGTGGAGTTGGGGGTTTCTTCATACTATACTTACTACTGTGACTATGTAAAGTTGTGGAAATGGTATCATGCATCATATCATATATTTTTAGTAGGGAGTATACTAACAGTCTTCATATGTCAGGCTGTTTCATTGGTTCGTCACACTACGTGTATTGGAACGTTGCCTTAAGGTATGTATTGTATGTAATGTACCGCCAGGTCACTGTGACTTCGGGACGTACCCTCGTTACCAGGGTCAGTCACACGACACTGACCACGTTCTCCAAGACTTTTTGTGGCACGGACAGCGCCACGGCTTGAATGTTATGTTGTCGTCTTGCCTTCAAAGTATTAATCAGTACATTACCATTGAATCTTCATATCTAGTGCGTCGTCTCAATTACCGTGATCGACCCATATCGCTACCTTGGTACGGACTATGGAGTACTTCGACAAGGTTATTCCCGCTGTGGATCGACTAAAGTAGTTGCTCCGCGCTGCCGTTAGCCCTAAATCGACATCATGCATTAACGGCTAATAAGTAAACTACTACACTAAATTTTGCTTTCCAAATAGCTGAACCGCGAGCAGAAAACAAATCAATACACTCATAACCAGCAGAAACAACCAAGCCCTACCCTAAACTAGAAGAGACCCAACCACCAACCCAACAACCCCCCACCCCATCTTCCTCCAGCCCCGGCCCCAGACCTTCACAGCACCCGAAGTCTCCTTACCAGTCCCAGCAGCAGATCCAGACCCATCCCCACTCGACGAACTCCCTGACGAGTCCGAAGTTCCACTCCCACTTCCATCTCCACTATCACTCGAAGAACTCGAATCATCACCCGAATTAACAACCTCAAACACCGCCGAATACTTCACCCTCCCGACATCCTTAACATCCACAATCGCAAACCGATAATCATCCCCACTCTTCACACTCCCCGGCAACACGCACGCCACGTCCCCTGAGTTCGCAATATCCGTCGTGATAGTCGTCACATTCTTCAACCCACTTCCATTTGCAGTTCCGTTGCCATTGCTCAACTCCCCCTCCATAAGATATATACTCACCTCGGAGACATTCCTCTCCACTTCCCAGGTAATAATAGTAGTCTGGCCTGTTTTTACTACCTCCCCTTCGGTGGGGTAATATGTTGTCGAGGCGTTGGTGGAGGATGAGATGGTAAAGGGGGATGAGGTGTATGTCTCAGAGGAGGAGGAGGGTTCTAGGACGACGATGTAGTCTGAGCCTGTCCCTACGCGCGATGGCGGCGACCAGGAGATTGAGCCCGAGTTGGAGATGTTGGTGGCGATGGTGTAGAGGTTTGTTGTTTCGTTGGTGGTTTTGGAGAGGTGGATGGATAACTTTGAGGTGCTGGGTTCGGTGGTGTTCCAGGATATGACGGTTGCGGTGTTGAGGGAGATTATGGCGCCCGAGGTGGGTTCGGTTATGCTGTAGGCTGGGGTGGTGGTGGTGGCGGCGGTTGTGGTGAGGGTGGATGATAGGGTGATGGCTGTTAGGAGGAGTGATTTGAGGGTATGCATTATGTTGGTGGTGGTAGTGTTCAGTACTTAATTTTGGCGTATTGTGGATTGAATAGAGTTCACTGGTGAGAAACGAAAGTCGGTAGAACATAAACCTCAGACCACTAAACGAGCAAAACAAGAAGAAATAATTGTTTTTGGGCTGTCAAGGGATAATGTTTGGTTTATCAGCTCATTCCATTCCTTGCGTTGGGGTTACCGGTAGTACTGTCATGCCGGCAATAGTATTATCCAGGGTGGCTGTCCGGCATGCACGAAGCGGCCCTATTTATATCCCAGGCAACCATCATCAACTATGGGTCTCGTTAATTTACCCGATTGGTTGTATGCAGGAGCCAGGGAAAATATCTATCCCTAGCGCGGTAACGGCCCTGTGCAGGAGGCTGTATGCAGGTGCTGTAAGTAGTGGTTCCTGGTATATGATTATCCACTCGAGGGGCTAGGACTTGGTAAGCGAATTGTGGAGATAGGGCAGGTTCGGGGAATTTCTTATAGTGATCGCTTAGGCTGTCAGGTAAATTGCTTATTCTGGTTTGTTAGTTAGTGCTTCCTTAATTGTTTCTGGTGATGCGGAAACGCGTACTAGTGTTAGTGTTACCGGTGAAAATGTGCCATAGCGGAGAGATTATTTCAAGGTTTAAGCTGTGGTCTTGAAAGATACTATCTAAGCAATTATTCCTATTGGATTCGTCCTATCACTTTGCTTCGTTCCAATAATCTACATAAGACTCTAGCAGTAAATCCAATGGGAGCATATGTTCATTGAAATACCTTCTATATCACACTTGATGTCTGTCATTTTTGGGTTCGCATACCTCTCCTTATGATCTGGTTCACATCGCTACTAGGCCACTTTCCAAATTTCCAGTAATATCACCCACCGTCTCTAATGGTAGGAGGTCTGTATTCCGTCTTCAAGCTAACATTTGCTCAGTTTGTCGTTGCCTTGCGACCTCGACTTACTGAATGGCATTGTTTCGTCAATCATGCGCTGCCATGATTGCTTCGAGCTGGCCCATCTTTACACTTATTGCCCATGCCTTTTCCAGTACTGTCGCCACCGCATCTGTGACCTACGGAAGTGTCAGTCAGTCTTCAGCAGCTACTTCTCGCTGTAATGTCCGTGACCCAAATGTCGATCTATATACGTGCAAGGGAACAAAACGTGTGTAAATATCTCTGGGGCATTCCAATGTGTCTACCCCACTACTGGTAGACATCAACGCGTTGGGGTCGGTTGTCAATTTTTGACCTCTAACAGACCCTCTTCTTTTCTGGTGGGTTTCTTATCTCCCTGGTGCAGATGACACCTGTACATCCATCTTCTCCAACGCCATTCAGGTTATCCCTCATTCAATTTTCAAGTGGCTGCTTTCAACGAGCCCGACCTTCGCCACCGTTCCAGCTACATACAATAACACTGTGTGGGAAATGACTCAAAATTATACTCTCTGTCGACAAGCTATGGCATATTACAATATCTCTGCAGACGATTCCTTGACATCCGATATGCTTACTCATGACACTTTCATGGAGGAATACGATCGCGTCTGTTTGCTTGATCTCTCGAAGCCGTTGCCGACTCAAGCCTTCAACACCAGTATCTCACTGGTGACCTCGATGACCGAGACTGAATCCTACTCCAGTCAAATGATAGCCACTGCAACAGCGCGATTAACGGCTTCCATGGGTTCAGCGTCTGCTACTAACAGCGCGAGCACGACGACTACTAGCAGCGTTACTCAATCTTCCGAAGCGACTTCTACGGCATCTTCGTCCGTGAACACCTCCCCAGATGGCACTTGCGGCGAGTCTACCGGGTATTCGTGCACCAACTCTCAATTTGGGAACTGCTGCAGCAAATTTGGCTACTGGTGAGTTGAACCAGACTTCGCTTAGAGTGATGACTAATTGGGTTTGCCCCCGACCACGATCAGTGGATCAACGAGCAACTACTGCGAAACCAACTGTGACCCTGGATACGGCGAGTGCAAGGCTTCCTCCATAGCCAGCAGTCTGACTCCGACCTCAGCATCTACGGCGACCCCGACATCCACAGCCAATATCTCGCCTAATGGTCTGTGTGGGGCCAATAATGGAGGCTATACCTGCCTGAACTCACAATTTGGCAATTGCTGCAGCCTTTATGGTTACTGGTACGTGACTTGCCGTTCGATGCATGAGTTGAACAATGCACTAATGAGGTCGTTCCAGTGGATCGACCAGCGACTATTGTGCCTCACAATCCTGCGATAGCTCCTATGGAGAATGCTTTGCTTGAATCTGAGACTTCCGAACGCTTGTTGACCTCCCGATCCACCAATCACAGGTGACAGGCCCCGGATACTCGGATGTTATACTTTGTGCTAAGACCCTGGATAACCAGGGATGCGGACCCGCACTACTAAATTAGCAAAGACAAGGAATCAATCCAGAGCCACATCTCCCTTCTTTCGGAATAGGGGATTGTCTACACTACCAAAATTTGATGGAAAAGCTTTGATTGGGGCCAATTGACCGGCTACCTAGCCGGAAATACCCGGCCATCGCATAATTAGTGTGAAGAAATTCATCGCTTCCCAGTCAATTGTAGCTGGCCGTAGCACCCTCCGTACCCTGCGCATCGAGCATCATGAACCATTCAGACTCTTGATTATGCAGGACAGAACCATGGTTTTGCTATGGGAGCAAAAATGCGCTTCTGCGCCTTCCATAATTTAATAGCTAGCTATGTTACAATTAGGTGTGGCAGGACTAACAATTTCCGGTTTAAACTAACACAGTCGCGTGAGGCCTTTTCATATAATTTATTTTTCGTTTCTTTCTGTCTCTGAAGCTTTCTCCGGAATGGTGGTGGGAATGGAAAAGCCGATCAAGAATGTTGCCTACACTGGAGGGTGCCTAATGCACGGTTAAGCTTCGGAACGGGCCCCACGTAGGGTTTTACCATAATGCGGTCCGTCCTGCTATTTTCCCTTACAAATGAAGTCAGTCCCTTGGGTGTTTCCTAATCGTCGCTGGCCCAGTCTCTCTCCATCTTTTCTACAAAATGCTTCAGCTTGAGCCACTCATTCCGTCCACGGACCTCTGGCCGGGCGGCATCCTAACATGCCTTCGTGTAGAGCCTAGCCCCATAGATTGGTTTGATACGGCTGAAATATCCAAGGGCTGGCTTCAATTTGTGCAGGTTTGGACTAGTCATATCATCTTCTTCCATTGACAGAGATCCATCTAACAATAATTATAGGAAGAATGGACCGAATCAGAGAGTCTGGATGAGCAGCTCCAGCAACGCCGCCTCTTAATGGAACGATGGGCGTCTGCGAGTCAAGACTTCCGTGACGTAAAGTAACTCCTGTACTCTCAGTAATTCAAACCCAGCATTGATCACGCATGGCTTTAGTCTTATCAAGCTCGCGCGTCACTGCCTGAAACAGCCCTCGATTATCCCCTGCCTCTGCTTACTCGAATACGTCATTCTCCAAAACATTTCTTCTGTCTCGCGCCGGTAGATCGCGAAAAGCACGCGTCCAATTATGTCCGGCTTGTCAAGCTCCTAATCCTCCTTTACTTTCACCAAAATGACGGGGCTCATCCGATGGAGCATGAGCCTGAACCGTACCCGCAGATCCCGGCCCTTTTCCCAGATCTTACCAGGTCTTCACCTACACCTGAGGCCTTGATAACGCAGTACTGCCTTGAATCTGCGGACTTCCGCTATCTAACAATGACAGTCGCTGGGAATGTGCTATTTCCAGGTTTCTATAACGACATCTTCATAGTAATCGACCAGGAAGCTTTAAACACAGGCCAGCTGATAATGTTCGAACTTCACGCGAACGGTCAGATCAAGTCTTATACGCGTCTGCGACCTTGGCATACGGGTGCAATCATGCTGTATCATAACGTTCAAGGATGGTTCTTCGAGGAGATGATAGACCCATGGGAGCATCCCTGGTTTCTCCATAACAACAAGCCGTAAGCAAACCCCTTTCTTCGTATGAGAATAGTACGAAGTAGAGTCAAAGAGATTTTGCTAACTACATCATGACTATCTTCTCCTTTTCTCTCGCTTACAGTCTGAGCTTGGATATGCCGCTAGTTGACATTCTGGACACAGCCCAGCAGAATGGCGAACTCAGGTTCAATGATTACACTCGGGAATACTGGGCAGCGCAGCTGGAGATTTTCGCGCCCGGGTACCTCGCCTTGGAAAGGCAGGGATTGGAGGCGGACTATGATCTTGCAAATTTGTGGAGTGACCTTCACGGCTACCACCATTGGGTTCCTCCGGGAAAGTACCCACCTGGGGACAAGCGCCGTGAAGATGGGCGATGAACGGAGAACTAACTATGCACATTCAATTCGTCCCATACTGTGTGTGTAACGTGGTTCACCTTTGGGTGTGTCTCGCTTTGCGTCACTAATTTGCTCCTGTGACTTGAATTATAGATATCTTATTTTGCTACGTGCCCCTCTTCCCGGTTGATGTGCTCATCTATTTTCGGGAATCTATGTAGCTCACATCAAGAGACCTACGGCGACATAATTCAGGGCGATTCCTGTCTTCTGTGATTGAATGTAGAGTCCACATAGCGTTGAGTCACCCGTAGGGAACAGGACAAGGAAACAGAGAAGTATTCTGTTCATTATTTACTATTGGAGATGTGTAGGTCAGTGTCTCCCAACCCATTGACGTGCGCATCAAACTAGACATCGTGTTGATTCTTCATCCATTATGAATAAAACGAGTTGACGAGCGCTCTGGTCTTGTTCACATCAAAGAGTATAGTAGCCAATGCATTTCAAACGATAGTAAGTGGAAGCACACTAGAGCTTTACGAAACAAGGCACTGACGAATAGCTATGTGACAAAAGAGAGGTGAAACAAAATACCGATGATACGCTCTGATGACTTCAATCTGGGAGAAACACCACAGTCAAGAATCAGTCCGGTAATGTTTCTCGACCCAGCGTGTCTGCTTGTCCCACATTTCCCATTCTTTCCCTTCCATACCTTCCTTGCAAGCCTCTCGCACCTTTTTAAAAAGTAAAACGGCATGATCGTAGCACTCATGAAATGAAAAGCCCTCCCTGTCCACCACTTTGGCAGCTTTGTCCCAAAAATTCTGTATTCTGTTCCATATCTCGCCTTCTTCTTCTATGCAGTTATGTATTTCTTCCTCCTTGAAATGAATAGGACAGGGGATGTCAAATCCCATTGACTCCCAGTATCTGAAGGATGATCAGTAATTACTCAAAAGGGATTGTACCCTAAAGAAAGAAAGAAAAGACTTTGAATACCTTTCCACCATTATCAGACTTCCCCGCAATCGAATGATGTCGTTATCCCACGTATTGCCCATCATAGAAACTGGAACCGTCCTAGTTTCTCCATAGGGATATCCAAAGAGTTCCAAAAGAAGGGGGCACATATTCTTAATCCGCAGTTGATAAAGATAGAACACCATTGACTTGCCCATACATTCTCGGATCCGAGACTTTTCCTGTGCATCAAGATTATCGAAGTTCTCGGGGTTTTCAAAGACAATTTCGCCATCATAGTAGACTAGCTTTGGAGGACGTCCTTGAAGCATCAGTGGTGCTATCCACTGTCCTTGCCAGTCTATGACACTAGATACTCTACCGTTTTGAATGAAGAGGTTTCCAGCGTGCAGATCTGTATGCCAGAGATTGGGTGCATTCAAAGCAGGGTCAGTTGGGAGAAGATGGGGTGCAACTTCGGCATATTTGTGCAGCAAGGAGAGATGACTTTCTGGGTCATTTTGGGTTGCTGAGGGTGCCTGGGGGCAATCTTCGGATGGCGATGTTGTTGTCGCGTATTGCTGAATCCATGCCTCTTCCCGCCGAGCTAGGGAGAGTAGATAATCCTGTGGTTGTTGCCCTTCAAAACATTAGTCAGATTAGAGTAGCGAGTAAATAGATAGGTAATGGAATGGAGGTGTTGAAGGGCTTTTTCTGGGAGACAAACATGGTCCACGATCCAAGGCCATCTTTGCACGTTGATTATTCCAATAGTCTCTTAGCGCAACTGGACCGATAACAAAACGACGGCGTATCTCGTCTCTAAGCTCTGGGGTTACTTCTCCACTGGTCTCAGCCGGAACGGCATCTTTGATGTTGGAGGTTGCATAGTACAGGCTTCCATAGCTGTGGAATTTGAATTTAGCAAATGAATGTATCAGAATCGACGGGTAACTACACAATACCAGTTTAGGGGTACTTGAAGCAACTTGGTCTGTAACTCAGCGAGCTCTTGCGTGAAGTCCATTTTGTCATCGATGGAAAGATCTTCCCACACTTCTTGCACCATGGTACCTGATGCTTCCTCCATGATGATGTACTCAGAACCGACGGAGTTATCCTTGTCGGCATCCCAAGCATACACATGGGGTGTTGGTATTCCGAGAATCGTTCGAGCCTAAATTGCATGTTAGAAAAATCACACATATTAGAACATTTATGATGTCTCACAAAGTCCATGGTTGCAACCTCAGATGCCGTAGTATAGTACCTGGGCCCGGCGTTGGGGTGGGGGATTCGTGCAATCACGGCTGATCCATTGTCCATCTCAAGTCTAAAGCATTTATTGTAGTTCCCTTCTGCCAGTTTTGTGATTGCAGTGCATGTACCTGCACCGATGCTATGCGCTGCAATTCTCTTCAACTCAGGCACATTGAAAGGAGTATATCGGTTCTTGAGCTGTTGCTCTTCGTTCCAGAGCCAACGGCCACTAGTATACTGAAAGAGGTCTGTCTCAGAGTCAGACATGCTTGTAGGTCAAGAAGTGCAGAGATTAGCAAATTTTGATAAAGAAGGGAAGAAGGCGAGCGGTATCTTTGTGGTAGATCTAAGTGTATGGTTATGACCACGTCAAATTAGTAAAGCGGGCGATATGCTAGAAGTTGATAGATGGATGCTGCAATAGCAAAAGGAATCGAATGTTCTTAGGAGGATGCTGTGGTCTTTATAGGCACACAAGCAAGTCCGAAACCTTCCACAACAATATTGAAAGCTCTCGACGTACAACCTTGAAGTTTTATAGCAGAAATTTGTAGAAAAGAAAGATAAAAATAAATTTGAATAAATTTAGGGAGAAAAGGGTAAATCCATGTACAAAACGGATTGAAGGGAGTGCGAATATTTCATATCTTTCTAAGCGGGAATTTGACCAGCAATCTGCAGACTAAGCGTCTGCAACTTGAATTAAAACTGGGAAATGTAATCTGGCAAGGAGATAGAATTATCAGATTTGAGTTGTTCTGGTACATGCCGCTCCTCATTGAAGCTATCGAGCTCCAATTCGAAACTCTGGTAAATCCTGACAACAAAGTTCCTCACCCTTAAGGGTCACAAACCGAGAATAACACCACCACCACTCCTGCTATAGGATACGTGCAGACTGAAACAGCCACTTATTCTGCCTGGGGCATAAACATGGTACTGTAAATAGAAGGCGGTCTATTTGATTCCGTGATTCCGGCAACTTCCGTTGGTAGATCCCCGCAAGACAACCTTAGAAACGACATGGTACTTACTACCCAACAGGCTAAATTCCGACATTGAAGCCAAATGGTGCGGCCAGAAACAGTTACACGTAGCTCACGGGGCAGCAAACGCTCTGGTGATGGCAGTCCGTTTCACGGTGCTGATCAGCCCAATGCGTTGCCTGACTCGAAACGCCAAAGACGGGGCAGATATGTCTCTCAGGCATGGTATGATATTATGCCTCAGGCCATTTTCGGCTTCTTCCGGTCAACTGACCCAAACCCTACAGTATGCAATGTCGCCAGCGAAAGGTCAAAGTGGGGATGCCATAAAAGTTCGAGTATGATCAACTGCTGATTGTGAACGCAGTGTGATGGGAACTTGCCTTGTCAACCTTGCCTCCTTAGCGGGCGACGATGCTCCCATAATGCCATCGATCTACGACGTCGAACATCCCTTAGAAATGAAGTGCCTGCAAGTCATGTGAGGGAATCAATGACTCGAGAAGACATTGACGGTACGGAAAATCCCACGTTCGTCACCCCATCATCACTGAAGGGCATCTGTGTGACGCCTCTTGGAGAAGTGTTTCTAATTGGAGCTTCAGCGTGAGGGGGAAGGATGTGTTGACGAGATTGGATCGCGTCGAACGCCAGTTGCAGTCTCTCATTAATGCTGTATGCCCTGCTTTCAATGGGCGTGACAGCATCGATGCAGAAACAGGCCCAGTGGATAGACCAGGATCGACCACCATCGAGAACGGATCCTTTACTAGCTCGAAGAACAAGGCGCTTGTTCGTGATGAGGTAAACTCTTTTTCCGGTGAAACTTCCATCCGACATGTATTGGAGGAAGTCGAGGAACGCTTGGAGACAACTCAAGGCCACGGTGGTCCTGCCACCAACGCTCCACATTCTCAGATTTCCACACCGATTTTGACCCCGTCACCTCATCATGAGATGGGAGAACAGAGTCCACAGTACAATAATCACCGAAATGTATTCCTAACATACGGTATCCAGCCTAAGCGATCGCAGTGGGATAAGTCCTTGGACATCTTTTGTGCGGAAATCCATATCTTGTATCCGTTCTTACACCTACCAACACTCCGAAACAATCACGATGCCATGTGGAATAGTCTCGCTTTGTCTTCTGAACCTGACATCCACAAATCAAAGACCTCCGAGATAGCTCTGGCTCAGCTTCTCGTATGCATTGCTATTGGACAGTGTACCGAGTCACCAAGGTTGGAGAATCGAGAAGGCCGGCACTCAGCAGGCTGGAGCTTATATGGAGCAGCATATGGGTTGATTGGAGACCTTCTTGACAGTTTCGAAAGCTGCCCAGAACCACTTCTACTTCTACAAACACTGGCCTTGGTGGTTCGTTCCAGCCCTCCCCTGGCGATATGTATGACTCACGCTTACATCTCGTTTCCGTAGGTAATCTATCTCTTTCGTCTTGATAATTTTGCAAAGGCCGAAAAGCTCCTGGCTCTTGCTATCAGCCACGCACATCATCTTGGGCTACACCGATCTAGGGTAATACATAATATGTCTCCTTATCACAGTGAAATGTTTCGACGGATGTGGTGGAGTCTTTACATCTTGGATCGTCGCCTGGCTATTGAGACCGGCCACCCATCCTTGATCCAAGATGTCAATGTTGACACGCCTTTACCTCGACCAGTAGACGATGATCAGCTCTCTGCGTCCCTAAACCGCCCCAATGCTGACCTAGACATGCCTCAACTGTCGGAAGCAAATGGCCCTCATACCACTTCGTTTCCCTACTTTAGAGCTATGATAACCTACTCTCAAATTTTGGGCAAAGTCTGGGAGGGGCTCTATGGCGCTAAGAGCTTGGATCCGGCTCCCAACTATCCTCTCCGTGAGCATCTTGAACGCCTGCTGTTCCGGGCTCAGAAAGATATTCATCAGGACTTTGCCCATCCCCACTATGGATCACGCGCAACGCAACTTGCCGAAACGCCATGGTGGCTGATAAAGCAGCAATCCCTAATGCGAACTGTATGACACTTATCCCTCTATTTATTTTAATCATGCCTTACTGATATCCCCAGCGGTGGCTATCCGTTCGCCTTCTGATACGCAGGCCCCTGCTATGCGCATCTGTTTCGCCTGACGGGACTCCTCTGGACTTGTTCGAGAACGAAATGTCATGCATGCAAATTGCTAATGGCATTATTGAAGAGGTCTCCCAGTTCCCTGAGGAAAAGACTATCTTCACTTTTCCTTTCATACACTACCTAATTGGGGCGACAATAACCTCCCTCGGGCTGATAATGAAGGAGAATACGTTCAAGGCTGCCTATGGCGGAGCCACAGTTCATGCCGTCCGATTGCTGGAGTCTTATTGTACCAAAACATGGGTATCTGGGAAGTTGATACGAGTTGTTTCAAGGCTGAGGCATATGGTGTCTCGGTTATTGAAAGAAGACAATGTCGTGGGCTCGGGATTCTCACTATATAAACATTCAGCTCGGGCTCCCGAGGTTCTGAACAGTCGGGCTCAACCAACAGGGATCGGCAGTGGCAAAGTTTCTTCCATGACTCACCCAAGCCAAGTACCAAGCGACGCGTTAGTAGGGGAACGCGATTTTGTCAGACCACCTGATATGAAAGTTCGTTCGGGTGTAGGAGGCGAGGCCACCTCTCAGATGCCACCTTTGTACGGGCCAGATATTACTGCGCCTTGCTTGTCTACGCAAGTCCTGTCATTCGATGGCCTGGCCAGCCTAGTTATGTCTGACTTTGACTTTGAGGAAGGCGTCCCGATTGGTACTGGATTTGGAATGCATCCTACACAAGGTCCCGCATGCATACAGCCCTCACCAAGCGACCAGCCACAAAGCGGTGCGTGCACTAGTCATACTACTTCGAGACCCTTGGCTATGCATGACGAACTGGCTGTTGGTGAATTTGGAGATAGTGGATTGGAGGAAATGGAGTGGTTAGAAGCTTTGTTTGGCAATTATGTCAACTCTGGATATATACATGGTCAAGACACGTGATGCCTTCTAGAGACAAAAAGCCGACAAAGTTTATCTATCTTCATCGCTCACACGTCCATTATTTCCGTGTGAGGAGTCCGATCTTTTCGCCCCCTCATTCTAATTGTTCCTTCAAGAACAGGGCTAGTAATCATCAAATGCATATCCCAAGTCTAATCCGCTCGAGCCAATGAATCGTGCGACGGCAAGACACCAGCATTCTCAAACGACCTGTAAGTTTCGATCCAGGTGTCGAAAGTATTATCGTGTCGCTGCCAGCCGTACTTCCTGGCCTTGTTGACGGACGAAATCGTCAACCACGACTTGCCCGTCGCCCAGTTAAAGAAACCCCACGTGCCCCATTCAAATGCCTCGACCTTGCCTCCATGCTTCTGGACAACAGTCTCCCAGACAGCACGTTTATCCTTTGCCCATTCCACCATATCAATCTCATTGCTCAGGGTCTTTGCCTGGCCAGCGGCCTTTTCAAACTTGGGTTCTGGTACCTACAGAACCACACGGTTAGCCTGGATGTGGCAACCCTACTATTAGGGAAAGCACCATACCTCGACCCCGAAATATTTGGCCACATCCTGCCACATATGCTTCCACACAAAAACATCACCATTGACGTGATTGAAGACCTCATCCCTGCAGTGTTCTTGCGAGGAAGCCCAGACTGTGAGATCCGCTAGACTCGGTGCGTACGAATTATCGTCGATGGAGTTCCAGAAGTACTCATTTCCAGGGAACGTTGCTGGCTGGTGGAGCTCTCTGCAGATGAGCATGTAGATGGCGATGGTCAAGGCCTCTGACATTCCGTTTGCTGGATGTTCCAGACAGCGTTAGCCCAGGTGTCTCACCACAGGGAATAGTATGGGTGGATAGATAAATGAACCCACCATGCGGAGCAAATCCATTGATCGCATTTGGTCGGATAATATTGTACGACCAAGTATTCCTCCTCTTCTGCACTTCCCTCAGATAATCTTCCTGGTCGTAATAGAAATTGAACCCCTGATCGTCATACCGCGGGAACGACTCCTCCAAAGGCACCTTCACTGGACCGAGATGCACCCCGTAGTACTACATTCATCAGCATCAACTCCCACCATTCTTTTCACCCATCAACAGAAGAACTATAGAACAAGAAACATACCTTTCCCCCAGTCTGCAAACTCACCCTCTGCAACCCAGGACACACCGCATCCACGGCATCCAAGAAATTCCTAAAAAGAGGAACGTTCTTCTCCCTCAGAACCCTGAAGTCATCATCGTGCACGTACGAAGTGAAATAAGCGTGCGTCACGGGTGCACAGATATCCTTGAGCTTAGAGATGATGGTTTCCACGGATTCAAGAAAATCCACGGCGACGAATTCCACTCGTGGGTCGATCCACGGCGTGGGCAAGGGACGTCGGGAGGAGACGATGATTTTGGACCTTGAGTATATGATGACCGAGTTAGTGGGGTGATAGCTAGGCGTGAAGGGATGGGGAGTGGTACCATTCATGCTTGGGTTGGCGGATGAGATGTTCCACGATGGCGTAGCCGCTGATGCCGTTGGCGCCGGTTACAAAGGCGACTTTTTGGGGGAGGGGAGACATTCTGTGTTACTTCGGTAATATTGGGTGAGGATATCGGTCGGGTTTAGGATGGTGATTGTAGTGACGGGAATGGGAATGGGAAGTTTGTGTCTCTTATATAGTTGACATGGTGGGCTTTCTATATTGACTTGGGCTATGGATCAAGTCGATCCTTGCCTTCTTGCTATGGCACGGATATTTCGGCATCTGAAACGAGGGCGAATGATTATCTGTCTATGGACCTGGATCTAAGGATACTGCCTCAACCGAGACGTCTACACTTGCCATCGAAATTTTGGCTTGCCTCCGTAGCATAACCGGCTACATCGGCCTCAAATGCCCCTCTCGGCGATGCCGATCATCTGCAGCTGTGGATCCAGTTAAGCATAGATTTAACCTTTCCTGGCTCGATGGACGAGTTAGGGCTGGTGGATAGGTGGAGCTGTAGTTCCGTCACATTGGAGTTCCGTGCTTATTCCGTGATTGTTCCGTTGCTTTTTCCGGGTAATTCCATAGTTCCGTGGCAGACCCATGCATGATCAGTGTTCCGGCAGCCTCAGCAGGAATCATACTCCGGTTGTTCGATATATGACAATTTCTGTTGATTATTCGCAGTAAAGGTTCAATATAAGCTAGTAATGTGTAGTAGCGTGATCAATCATTATGTTGCACAGTAGTACCACTAGTAGAACGAGTGGTCTTGTCAACATCCGTCCAAGATATATATTCGCCGCACAAGAAGTGCAAATATTAGTAACCATTGAGTCAGTGACTCCACCAAAACAAGCAGCAATCACACTTCCAATAGACCATTTAGATTATCCCTATCTAGTGAGTTATTAGCTGGAGCGCAGATTATAGCATCATGTTCTGCTATCAGCTTGGAACCAACTTGTGGCCTAAGACACTGGACTGTCAGTTATGAATAAGGGCATCCGTGCAAAGAGTGCTATAAGCTCCTCTCATATAACAAAACTTATGCTGCGTCTTTCATCAAATGGGGCTGTGGTTTAGTGGTATAATATTCCCTTAGCATGGGAGAGGTCCGGGGTTCGATTCCCCGCAGCTCCATTTTTTTCTTTTTCTTTTTCTTTTTTTTTTTCCTTTACCCGTTTCCCAACCACCTCCATCTCAGTGCCTACACAGCAGATAGTACATACACTATACCAATCTCGTCCTAGACAAGCCATCCCTCATCACCCCAAATTAAACACACCACCCATCTCCAACCCACCTTCACCCCCCTCATCCACCACTCTCACCTCGGCACCACCATGCCCTCCCAAACAGCCTTCATCTCCGGCCCCATCAACACCGGTCCCAAAGAAACCTACTTCCAAACACACTACCCACCCCTCCTCACCGCCGCCATCGCCCGCAACGACTCCTTCGTCCTCGGCCCACTCCCCTACGGCGTCGACTACGAAGCCCTCTCCTACCTCCTGCAGTACCCCATCCCCCCGACGCGAATCACCGTATTTGTGACCTCGCGGGAAGACAGTCTCTGGGGATTGCAGTTGCGTGCGTTAGGTGTCAATGTACATGTTGTCGAGGGGGATAGTACCCGGGATCGGGACGCCGCTATGACTGCCGCCAGTACGTATGATATTCTGAGGATTAGGACGGAGGAGGAGGCGAGGGAGGTGTATGGGGAGTTGTGTAGGGAGGGGTATGTGACGAATACGGAGAGGAATTGGAGGAGGAGGAGGGGTGTGGGAGAGGATGAGAAGGTGGAGGCGGAGGTTGTTAATGGGGATGTTAGGGCTGGGTTGGGTGTGAAGGAGAAGAAGAGGAGGTTTCTGGGGAAGGCTTTGGGAAGGTGAGAGGTGTCGAGTTTTGAATTGGGTTATTTATGTAGATGCAGGGGTTGTGTGTGGATGGGTTGGAATGGTGACACAGGAGATGATGTTGTACTACCACTTGCTAGCCCTAATACCGGAGATTAAGCCCAGTCTTGACATAATTTCTCTACAATGTCTCAGTGATCGGTCCTAGAGGTGCAAATGTAGGACTGGCCAATTGAGACCATGTCGTGTCCACCGGTGGAAGCCATCTGCCCACCCAGGAGGAGAAGGGCGGGTGCACCTTCGCACGCTCCTGCTCCAATTCCTTCTATAAAGTCCACGAAGCTAATTGGCCATGCGCCACAACCCACCCCTTCACACATTCCTGTCCATGCATATCCAGGCTGACAGTCTGGCGGAAGGTTCGATCTACCAAGCAGGCCATTTGAATCACGGCTGCGGCCTTGAGTTGCATAGTCACATCACGAAAGTTATCAGTGACATCACTGGGTTTTGGGATGCAAGCAAAGTCTCGTTCAAGTTTCTTATGCGCGAAGTAATCGATGACGTGTGGAAGCAATCGTTTTCCGTGGTATTCTTAGAGCACCTTGTGCCCACTATGCAGCAGTACCAGACTCAGTCATTGTGTAATTACATAAAACTCAATAAGTCGTAGTCTTTTCTTGTGATGGGGTGAGTAATGAAGTACTACTAAGGCGGAGAAAATGGGAGGAGTTCCAACGCTTCTTACAGATTAGACCTCATGCGGGCAAGTTCAAGACTCAGATTAGAAGAGCCTATCTTGGACAAACTTACGAAGCCAAGCTCAGGAGGGAGGAGGTTGTTTGCAAGAGGACTCCATGCCTGCCTGAAGAGGAGATAGTAAGACATCAGGATACTGGATCTCACCTGTCTTGTAAGGCCTCTTGTAATAATAACGGTAGTGACTGGAGCTCAAGTAGTCGCGTTAATGGTCGCCACTTCCCAGACATCGGCTAGCTGTAGGAAGCCCGGTACAATGATGTCCATATCCCAGCCTGGTCATGTTAGCCGCGCATGAGCTGCAACCGACTGGCAAAAGATCTGCTGTGATAATTGGCCCAATAACGAGGCCTGTGCATCTCGGAATTGTCAATTCTTTAATCCGTGCCCGGAGCCATCGATGCTGACGCGTCTTACGGCACGTCAAATCCCCGGCTCGAGCCAGTACGAGTTTGCACACGACTACAGACGCTGATACCTGGTTAGTGGTGATGTGAGGGTGATCTCTAGCCCAGTAGAGAAGAGCCCGGAAGTTCTGAAGCGCAAACTGTAGGACTTGCAGTGCATGCTAGACTCCCAATGTATCTTAGGGGCCAAACAGTGGAGAGTATTATTGTGTATTGCGTATCAACGGGTAATTGGCGACCCATCAGCGGTGGGACGACCCATGACTGAATAGTGGACGGAGTGGATGTACTCACGTAGTGGATAGAGTGGGTGCAGTAGATGTAATGGGCTTGGTGGATGTAGTGGATCGCCAGTGGATCTGGGATGAAGCTTTAGAGTTTGGGACGCGGAAGGATCACACGGGCCGCAGCGGTGTCAAGAGTAGCTGCACTGACTGGTGGGTCTGTTGGAGACTGGAGCTCTACTATTCCATGGATCATGAGGCTGGTCGTACAACCGTACAAGGCGAGATGCATGCATACGTGTCTGCATGCAGGTCACCTAACCAAGGATCCAACCATGTTGCAGAGACATGTCGCACATATTGCTGTATTGGAGAGGTTTAGCCCTCCCACATTGCCAAATTTGAGCCTCCCTAGTGGGATCCGTATCGGTCTTATACACGAGGATCGTTCTTCTCGGATGAGCCAATCGACTGATGATAACAGTGTTGCACGTTGTACGAATCTCAAAGAGCCCAGGCAGTTTGGTTACCGAAGTAGAATTACTCAGGTTGCTTGGCGGAATCCTTTTGGTCTGGAACGTTTCGCAGCATGATGAATATATCGGGCCTGTACTGCGGAACAGGCGTAATAGGCGCTTCACCGGCAGACTGAATTCAAGAATGCCAGTTTAGCCCAATGACAGAAAAATTATTGCCATCTGCTAAAGAAACGCTTGAATACCAGCGAAGAAGGAATATGATGGTGCTTACTAAGCACTTCGAATGTCCTCGACTATCACTACTTAGTCAAGTATCCTGAGATTAACTTAAGCCACTGTCAGTATTCTAAGATTTTGAGGGGTCAACATATCTGCTGGAAGAAGCTACCTAGAAATAACTACCACAAAGGCCAAAAAGGCCATCATTACCCGCAGAACCTGCGGGACCTTACCATTCCACAAGCATACTGAGGTACATCCTAGGGGAGGGTGGGCAGACTATCCTAGTAAGAAATATATTTCGAACAGTAGCTATGCTCTCTTTCATCTCTCTTGTTATCTGTGGTGTCTCCGGGGAGAGAAGTTATGCTAGCCAAATTATCGAGCTAGCTCAGACCTTCAAGTAAATGGCACAAAGAATTCGCGGTGAATTTGATATAGCCTGCAACAGCTTGGTACATGTACATGATACTAATGCAAATTGTGTATCCGGCGAAGTACACTTAGCCACTTTCCACTCTTTCTTCCGGCGCTGCTTCCTTCTTTCTGCTGGACTAATTGTATGCCCTGCGACTGCACCAGGCTGAGCACAACTTTCACTAAGCGGAGGCCAGACCTCATCGACTCAACGTGCACTTAAGGCCCGGACCGACAGTGATCAGTTGCTAGGCACCAGTCCCACGTCGCGTCATCTGAGTAAGGGTTAGTACCACGTAACAATTGATTGAGGCAAGAAGGGTGGCAAAGGGCATTTCTTACCAGTGTACGAGCAACAACATCTCTTGAGACCCCCAAGACTACATTTGTCACCGTCGCCGCAATCACTAGTCCTCATTTGATAGGGGCGGGAATCATCCTGTATCCAACACTCTTCTGGAGAACACATAGGATCTGTCCCCAGCCAGTAGCAATTGACAGAGATATTGTCGCCGCCGTCTATGGTACTAATCAGTTATGTCACCGTCGAACCATTATTCAAGAGGGGTAGGAGTGGTGACTGAACGTACCCTCTTGTGCCAGACCGGAGCCAGCGGACAGCATAGCGACCAAGAGATAGTTGAAGTGCATGACGGACAATAAGAATCAGTCTTGGACAATATGAACTTTATAATCGAGGGCTCGGAAAAAACTATACTCGGAGTATCACTTGTTCAGAGAGTAAAGGGTTTGGTAGTCTCTACTTATATTGCTATTATTGAAAAGAGACTTTCGGTGAGAAAGCCTGTTACAGTTGCTTGATGCAACATAGCTTTGGAGTATGTAACGCGATCGAGTATGGAATACAATAGTGACGTAGGATAAAACGTTCAGATTGAACTGCTGGAGAGCACAACTTCTGGGTATATCGCTGAAGAAATTCAATGTCGAAAAACTTAATAAGAAGCTTGTGGGGTCTTGCCCCAAATATGAAAATGGCTATGTAACAGTATAAAGACTATTGGTAAGCGGTCAGATGAGATTAGAAGAACTTTATCGCTTTAATTAGAGTAACTGTCAGGCTAGAAAATCTTCATGCTCCACTTCCGTACGGCTAAGATACTAGTAGTTAACAATTTTCATTACCTCGCTGCTAGTGTAATAGATTTTATCATTTATGTAGATCAATTATAGATCGAGCTGTTTATTCTTGATCCCATCCTGCTTCGCTATAGAAAGGCCAGACTCGCAGATTTCCATTACCCCAAAATATATTAACCGCAGAAATTACCAGACTAGAGTCTAGTTATCAGACAGGATCATTTGGAGAGCGGAACCCCCGGGAAAGTGGCATAAGGCCGTATTAGGAGTCATGAGGTCATGGATAGCGTTTCCTCGCGTTCCGCAGTGAATATTTGGTAGAGGCTTCTCTGACAGCTACTGATTCTCAATCATCAGTAGGCCACTTCTATCACACTTGAAAGACTATAGATTTTCCCATAGAAGATTCTTTAGTAGATAGGCTTTCTGCCCAGACAATTCTATCCCACCGCTAGATACATTGTGTAACTAACTTATTTTACACAGCAATCTCAGATTTCTAAGGGAGAAACAGCAAACAATAATAAAAAGGATGATGACTTTATGAAAGCGAATGGATGCAAATATTGTGAAAGCAATCTACTGGAGAGGCAGAACCTGTACTGTACCCATTGCGTTTAAGGGGCAAATTCTTCCCTACTGCGAAAAGCTAATTCTCTCGGCCAACTGCTAGAAGATTGGAATGCTCAAGACGAGCGGCTTAGAAGCTCACTACAATCGAATAAATTGTAGGTTGCTAAAAGAAGAGGAATGTCTTTTTGGGGTTACACTACCCAAGCTTACTTGAAGCTGAAATCTTATGATCAAGCCCATTATTTCAGACTGGGGGAGGTTTCCATGCGCTACAAACCCAACATAGATCATACAAGCTTTAGCAATACTTAATGTGTGCCCCAAATCAGTTACCCACTACAGCAGATAAATTCTCGCCCTGGACTATCGTGGAGATAGCAGAAACCCAACATCTTGTGACCTCCCGATGTTCCAAAAGATCGTCGCTTACGCACCACCAGTAAGCATTGCATGCTGCCCTCTATTTCTCGTACTGGTAGAATACATATGTCTTCTGATCTTAAGGGGGCCTTTGCGTTTCTGTTGCAAATCAGAAGCGTTGGTTGATTGTAGAGCCATACATTGGTCAAGCTTTTCTTCGCAGAATCTAATCTCGTTTACTGCAATATCCTATATTAGTGTTGCAACAAAACAAGGACACCCTCAATTCACTTGATAGTATCATACAAAATCAAGATCAAAAACATACAACAGAAGGGATTCGCTGGTGGTCACCCACCCAACTACTAACCTCCCGGCGTGTGGCTTAAGTACGGCTGAGCGGACGGGA
>NW_020291814.1:412278-486477 GCF_003184835.1 Aspergillus costaricaensis CBS 115574
AATTCTATAATATATCAACCAGTACTACTTCTATGAAGCTCTAACTTTGTAGATAGATTATATATATAAGAATAAGTATTCCATTAATTTTTTCAGATTTTTAAAAATTTTACCTTTATAATAAAAACAGATTCTTATTTAATACATATAAAATACAGATATTGTAACATGATAGTCTTTAAATAGATTTATATTAATTTTTAGAAGGTATATAGATATTCTTTATACTATTTTATATCTATATAGAAAAAGTCTAATTCTTCTAGACCTGGGTGGTAGAGATATATTGTGTTTAAAAAGATATCTTTTGTATAGTATTACCAGGTGGCCCGCCTGACCGTGTGGCCCGTCCGACTGTTGATTACGTTAATTTAACGAGAACGTCAGGGTCCATAAAGACTTTGCTAACAGGACTTTTGGCGGCAAGAGCACTACGATATTGGCAGCGACCAGGAACCTTTTCATCATAATCGTTGGGTCGACGAAAAGACCCTCCCCGGGTTCCGGGCGTTCATGAAAGATTCCCTTCAAAAGTTGGAGCAGCTGCACAGAGCCGTCCTGGACGCTCCGCTCTTGGGGCTGGAAGTGGACCCCAGCGAGGCCGACTACTTCCGCTCTCTTCACGCCGGGCCCCAGAGTAAAATACGACTACTGCACTATCCAGCACTCCTCGAGTCGACCACCGATCGTCAGGCGACCACTTGGTGTCCCTCGCACACAGACTTTATGACCTTCACATTACTCATCCAGGATCAGAATCAGGAAGTGGAGGTCGAAGACTGAAGCCAGCCCGGGACGTCCTTTCCAGCCCCACGACCGAGACTGAAGACCGCATCTGGTTCACCATGGGGAGCTTTGGAGAAATATGGAGTAATGGCTACCTGCCTGCGTCTAAACATCGCGTGATGATTCTTGCCCACCACCAGGCGTGAGTACGAGTACGAGTACGGAAAGATTCTCCATCCCGTATGTCGTGTAAATCCGACAAGCGACGATGTGTTGGTGCCTCAGACTACAGGGAAGCCTGCTGAGATGCCTGAAGGGGAACAAAAGCGGGCTACTGTCCACCAGCCCATGGGGTTTAGAATGAAGTACCAGTATGCATGGTGTAAGTCACGAGGAAAGGGACATTCATGATACCCTTAATTCTGTTACTAGCAGTTACTCTCTTCTATTAACTATAGTCTTCTATGACGGGGCCTTGTTTTATTGTGTCAATCTAGGCAAACGTAAAAAGCAAAACAGGCGCGGGGGAGTCAGTAAGAGCACCCTTAATTTTGAATTTCAGTGTGAATACAAACAGGCAATAAAATGAATCTGGACTATGCATGCCTGTTGTCTCACCGACATGGTAGAGTACCTATCCACCTTCATGCGGTGAACTTGGAGAAGAGAACGCGCCTGACGAGCTCATTTGCACTCACGCTGCAAGGGGGAGCTAGCGGCATGTTAGTTAATAAGACAGAAGGGGAAAAAGGGATTAATCGCACAAACTGGGAGAGGAAGCAATATATTTTCCTCCTCCCTTTCCCCCCAGTACAGATGGGTAGTACAATCTCAATAATAGCTACATTGTTTTCAGGTCTCCCATGGATTTCTTTCCAAACTGGGATCCTGTAAAGGGATCTGTGCTGGCTGTGCTCGCGAGTGCGCTTACTGTCTGCCTCGCCATCGTTGTGGACGACTATCTCTATGGAAGGAGCATCCGAAAGCAATTGGGAGATATTCCCATAGTCGGTGTGAAGAGTGACGTTTGCTCTTTGCTGCGATGGTGGTCAACCGAGCACGATCTAGTTAACGAAACTGCTCACGCGTACCAACAGGTGAGAGTTTATGTATCTGTTGTCTCCATTCGGAACTACAATTACTCATTCGACAGTATACCAAAAATGGCTTACCTTGGGCTATAAGTACTCTTAACCGGTTCTACGGGATATGCCTCCCACCACAGTCGGCCAGGGAATGGAGCAATCTTCCACAAGATCATCTCAGCTTCATCAAATTAGTCGAAAAGGTAGGCCCACCCCCAAGAAGCCGAGAAAGTCAGGCTAGTGACCCCTTCAGGAAAATATGTACCACCTCCACTCGGACGTGGCATCGCAGACAGTGACCAATGCCCTCATCAAATGCAATAAGAAGCCTTATCTGGGTGAGTTTCGAGGATCCTTGGGATGCGAAAATAGGGAATTCAAGGAGAGGAGTGCTAATACTAGTCTCAGATGCATTCTCCGACAAGGTCGCCAGTCAGGTCGATCAGATCATACCGTCCGCGTTTTCCGTGAGCCCCGGCGAAAAAGGTGAGTGGATGCGAGTGCAGAGGAGAGAAACCCGGACAAGTGACCAACTCAACCGCAGGATGGCAGGTGATCAATGTCTTGGAAAGAATAAGCTATATCAACTCGCGGATTATGATTGCGTGTATCATGGGCCCTGAGTTTGCATTGGACCAAAAGCTCCTTGAGCTTTACATGTCCTACCACTCTTCGATAATGTCCCATACAAGCATGTGCGTCAGATTCCCAAGAGCCGTGCATTCCCTAATCTCACGGTTTGCACCGGCAAATCGGAAAATGAGGACAGTCATGAACGAGCTCAAGAGCAGACTCATCCCTGAGATTCGCTGTCAGGTGCGTCGATTACGCTCCGAAAAGTCTGAAGATAGGTCCTGTTCGCTACTGGATGCCGTGGTCGAGGAGTGTATGGCTGAAAACACAATTGGTCGTGAGACCAGGTACTACGATGAGGAAAAGCAAATCAGCCGGATAGCTGACAAGATCATGTTCCTTCACTTTGAAACTGCTCTACCGATCACAGTGATCCTGTCTGCAATGATATACCGCATCATGGTAAATCCAGAGTGCATCGCACCTCTCCGTGAGGAGCTACAGGCAGCCCTGCCCGCGGGACAATGTACCTGTCCTGACGTGATGAACCAATGCCCCAAGCTGGAGAGCTTTATGCGTGAAACCCTGCGTCTTCACAGCTCCAGTCTATGTGCGCAATCTCCCCGCCACCCGTTCTAGTGAGACACTAACAAGCAACCAAACCTACCAGACTCCTCGAGTCGTCTTGTGATAAAACCGGTCCACATCCCTTCCCTTGGCCGCACTTTTCCCCCAGGGTCGATCCTCACGCTGCCATGGTACTGGATGGCCCGAGATCAGGATCTGTATCCAAGCCCGGAGATGTTTGACAGCCACCGCTTTTACGATGCGTCGTCGGGGTCCTGTACTGCCCGTGTTACGACCACATCCGACAAATTTCTAGCCTTCGGATACGGCACCAGCACCTGTCCAGGTCGCTTCATGGCGAGCAGAGTCATCCAAACCGTCTTCGCCAAAATCCTCCTCGATTTCGATGTCACTTGCATGCCTGGCGTACAGGAAATACCTTTCAATATCTTTACGAGTGCGTATTTCTTTCAAAATAGTGAAATTGAGGCGCAAATCCGGCCTCGTGCCGCGAAGATGTAGCCCTCGCCGGCCTGGCAAAGTGGACATAGCGGAACATCTTAGTCCCGCTAGAAGCCAATCTTAGCTGATAGTCTCATTGATCTATTCTGAGGTGCTCTGAGGGGGTGTCCCTTTTTCAGAAGCACCATACATTTGTATGTTACATGTATCAGGTAGACCGACGTAGTGCTTTCATATGGGTCTACCGAGTCTGTGGCTGATAGCCATCAAGATATCATTTCCCTTGTCCCATCCAATCTTGTGAACAGCCAATATTTTCAGCGTCGGTGAAGCTGCTCCCCAAGTAGTAGAGGTTTTAGCAAAAACTACGCCAGAATACTCTAGACAGTCCCTGGGTGGCCCAGGTAACCAATCCCCTCGGCGAATCAGAGCCCAGTACAAAGGGGGTCGTGGTTGTCGCCTCTCTGAGTTGCAGAATTCCCTTACGCCAGTTGCCCGTGGGGACTCCGACTAACTCGTGGTCAGTTGAGACATGCATGTACATTTTTCTAGCTGATCGCCATTATTGCGAATAACCACTCAAGTCTCCATTGGAATGCGTCAAGGGATGGAGCAGGGGATGAATGCAAGAATGCATATTGTTCAGAGAAACCCAGCAAATTGTATCTATCTTGCCTGGAAGGAGGGACAGCGACAGTCAGTTAGTGGCCACCCCTATGAATGCAAGGGGTTCCTCTTCCACGATGCGCCGTCTCAGTTGCGCGCTCCGGACTGTTGTCTTCGAGTATGGTCTTTGCTTATGGGTAAAAGTAAAAGCCTTTGGCCAATTTTTCTTATTCCCCCCTCTGAACATGAATCTAGTCGTTCCCGCTTCACATTGTCTCTATAAAACCATGACCATAGAAAAGGGCCTCTACGCGGACATCGCCTGCCACACCGAGTATCGGAGCTGGCGGTCGCTGGAGTCAAGCCTACCATGGCCCGGGAACGTTGCCAATGACCCTCAGAGCGGCCAGACGCTTCTGGCCCTCAGTTGAATAGTCCTGCAACAGTACTACCAGCAGGGCATGTCTGGTCCCGTGGGTGTGCTCGACCTCTTGACATCTCGCAAGATGGACTACCGCTCCGCCCTCCGTGTGTTGGACATCGCTCTTGACCAGGACCGCTTCGTTTGCGAGGAATTGAAATCGATTCAGAAGCCGATCTCAGATTCTTCAATCACGGACGATCAACCAGCGACAAATCCCCCGGCCATCCTTTCGTGTGGCTAGTATACACAATCAACTCTTCTGGTCTGGATGGAACCCAGATAGATGATGGGACAAGGCCACCCTCTCCAAAGTTGCACAGCAATGCAGAGAAGCTCGGTGTGAGCGGAATACCACGGGCGGGTAGGCACAGGAGCCCTCTACATCATATCATGCAAGGCCACTTTTGACAGGACATATGATATGTCCTTGCGAATGCAATGGTCTCATGAGTAAATGTCCGTCTTTTCCCCGTCTCCTGAATTGTTGGATATGGCCATCATGAAGACAGTATGGCCGAAAATTCAGACGCGCGGTAGGCTCGGGCAAAACGGGCTGTGCTAGCAAACTCATTGTTGTATATTGCTTTCCAGAACGTTGGTGGGCTGTGATGATGAGCCAACCTTAAAGAGTATCGGCTTCCGTGTATTGCGATTGTGTCTGGCGAGTTGAAAATGGGAATCATCCGTTGCTGCATTCTATCTTGCATCCAGCTTTTGGCAATGTCGCTGGCGTTGTGACTGTGATTAACCCATGCCATGAAATTTGCTATAGTCTGGAGGTATGTTTTCTTGTTCACATCCAATTGCAGTTAGTAAAAGCAAATCTCGGCATGCTGGCGGCGGCAAATATCAGGGCGCAAGGACAGGGTTTATCACCATTCAGGCCAATGCAGGTGTCGCGGTATAAAGGACTAACCCAGAACGGAGAATAGTCTGTGAAACACTGATATTTCGCCATAGTTATAGTTACAAGCCAGGCCCGTGTAAATCTAAAATTTCTTTATGGCAACTGCGCGGATAAATATCTCGCACGCTCCGGCAATGAATGAACAGGGCCTATGGTGGCCTTCGAGTCCCGCGACATTAAAAGGAGACTGCAGGAGTAATTTGTCTGTTCTCCAGAACAGTTGCTCGCTCGAGAACTTGGGTCTGGGTTCCTATGAGTGAGGGGCCATATTCGAGGAAGCAGGCCGCTGTCCTCCGGGACTGCCATGATTCGGCGGAACCTATTCATCTATTCATCTATCCTAGGAGACTTCAATCGTAGACTTCAACACAATCCGGTGCCTCCATAGGCAGCCCTCCCGAACAGAGAAGTGCGTGCATCGCGAACCATGTGGCTCTGTTGTTGACCAGTTTCATCGGCCTCTTACGCTCCCGCTACCCAGCACCTGGTGATCTACTTGAAGCCACTCCACGCTCCCGTGCTGCTAGATCCAAAATATTCCCTGCCCATTAACCGGTCGATCTTTCGCGCCCTCGCACGCTCAACTTTCCCCTCTTCGGCAGACATATTCTATTCCGTAATAGACAGCTGTGATAATCCACCGCCCTTCAGGATACCCTAAAGAAGGTTGCCCACCTTGCGTCTTTTTGAAAATTCCATCGGAAGGAGAGTCTGTGAGAAGAGATTTCCAAATCATGGCTCATATGTCATTCCATCCCGGCTGCTGACGCCATTTTAACTCGAATGCAACGAGTGTTTTAATCGCAAGATATATCGTGCATAGAGATTTGGCTCTGGTGCCGTAGTGTAGAGCAAAAAGACACTGCGACCAATTTTATCTATTTACTTGCCTACAGTTTTCTAAGCGAAGACGATGTCGCTGACACGACTACCTTTTTGACCGATGGAAGGCTCGTGGAGATTAACTAATGCCTTGCAACACTTGCTCTCTCTCTCTCCCAGTTGACCATCCGGATGAACAGCACCATAACCACCTGGGCAATTATACCGGCAAATCCATTCTTGGGTATAACCAGTGGTCTCACGACTCCAGCAGTTTACCATGATTCTGGTATACGTATAAACTCAAACTAGTTGCACCAGGCAATAGGAACCATGAGATTTTTCGTCTATGCTTGGACTTCCTATTCGAGTCTTCCATGGATTGCACCTACTATTGGGTTGACCTTGGTAGGCGCCGGTAGTGCGTGCGTCGTGACGGGCGTGTCGGACTACGTGGTTGATTCTTACAGCCAGTTTCCTGGAAGTGCCATGGGTGCTGTTGCTGCGGGAGAGAATATTTTCTCTGCTATGCTGCCACTTGCAAGTATGAGCATGTACCGGGTGATGGGGTATCAGTGGGCGAGTACGCTACTTGCTTTTATATGCTTGGTACTGTCGCTTATTCCTACATTGATGTTTTTCTGGGGGGAGGAGGTGCGTGCGTGGAGTGCTTTTATGAATGAGATGGCTAATGATGCAGTGAGAAAACGGTCGGGGATGGTTTGAGGTAGCTATAGCGGAGAACACAATTGAACGATTGATGCAACAGTGAATAGGGTACTGAATGAATTTGCGACAATGAAGCTCGTTCTGGGTGGAGAATCACGAGTGTAGCAGATTAGTAGGAATAGCCCGAAATTGAAATATATAAAATTTGATCGAATTGAATTGAGATTGAACTACACTAGCTAGTACTAGCGCCATACAAAAAGCCTACAAGAATAGGACCTATACTGGGACATGTCTAGGAATGCCAATTTACTTGACATAATCAGGATGGTACCACAGCTGAACACAAGTGACGCCACAAAGAGACACCTGTACGGAGTACTAGATTTGATATCTCTCCCGGCGATAGATCTTGCACGGAAGGCGCCCCACCAGACCACAGGCCGGCATGAAATAGTCCACCCACCGCTAAGCGAACAGGCTAAAAAGAAAAAATAAAAAAAGAAATGACCTACGCAGGATTCGAACCTGCAATCTCTTGATCCGTAGTCAAGCGCCTTACCATTGGGCCAGCAGGCCAATTGATATGTATTTGCAAATAATTGGGCTACATACATAACGCAAATTGAATTAGATTCTTAACAAAGTCAATTCCCACCCCAGCGCCATCCATCCATCCATTCTAACCAACACGACAATGAAGCAGATGCTACAAGAAACCAACCATGCTCCTACTAGTAGTAACTCACCGCCGGCCACCCATTCAGCCGACTATACGCATCCAACGGCGTAGTCCCATTCAACTGCTCATAAAACACCCTTTCCCCACAAACTTCCTCCTCCTCTTCCCCATTAGTGCTACTAGTACCAGCAGTACGAGTGACATCCTCCGCACACCTTCCCTGCAACAGCGCGGCAACATTATCCCCCGCCTCACGTCCCTCATACCACGCCCCATGCAAGAACCCGAAATAGGGGGCACTAGTCGCCTCCCCTGCGAACCAGAGTCTTTCCGTATTCGCCCGCAGATTCTGATGCATCTCGAGGGTCGTTCCCGCCGGCCAGTTGGAGTAGCTGCCGTAGACCCAGGGTTCGTTCGTCCAGCGGGGGTAAGTAAACGCCGTAGGCTCGGGTATGTCCTTGTCGGGAAACATCTCTCTCAGGACATCGAGGATTTGGTCTTTGGTTTGGGTCAGGGATTGGCGTTCGACGCGGTAGGCTTGTTCGTCGACGACAGTGGCGAAGAGGATGTTTGAGTCGGGGAGGAAGTTCTCTGTCGAGAGTGATTGAAAGACGGGATAGTAGCCTCTTGTTGTTGGGGAGGCGTAGAGGAAGAATTGTGTGTCTGTGGGCCAGAAGGTCTCCGGGAATTGCATGAATATCTTGGTGTAGGTACCCATGTTGAATTTTTCGATGGCGGTTTGTTTCCAGGACGGCAGGGGTGGGTCGAAGGTTACGGCTTTGTTCTGGAGGACGCCCAGGGAGAAGGTGCAGATTGCGTAGGCGGCCCGGATGCAGGTGTTGCTGTTTTTGTTGTCCTTGGTGTGAATTGTTACGCCCCTTGGGGAGTATTCGATGCGGGTAACACGGGTGTCGAGACGTAGGCGGCTATCGGAGGGGTTGGCTAGGAAGGTGAGCGCTTCGTTTTCGATGATGGTGCTGTATCCGCGCGGGTCGAGGACGAGGTGGTTGGCTTTGCCGAATTGGTTGAAGGTTAGGTTTTCGCCGGCGATACCGAAGACCAGCGAGCTGGTTTCGGGCGTGTGTGCGTCTTCCCAGTCTAATTGAGGGGATATGCGTTAGTCCGGTGTGGGAGATGGGATAGGGTTGGTGTTATCCCGATGGGTATGAAAAGGGTTGGGTGTTCCCCCTCTTAACGGTAATTGTTCATACCCCAGCTCCACCATTCCACGGCTTGTGCGGCCATGTCGTTCTTGCGTGGTCTCCAGCCAGCGAGGGCGAGACCAGTGCGTGCGGTTTGGTCTTGCAGGTTCTGCGTCAGGATGCGGCCGGCATTGCGGGCAGCAATGTGGTAGGCCTGGGCGTAGTCGTCAAGTAAAAAGCGGTAGTCAGTGTAGCCGGTCTCGTTGTATGTTCGGATGGAGCTGTAGTTTGAGTAAGTGTTTTTCAGATTGTACTTCTTGGCTAGTGCCCAGACTGGATTCTCGATGGCTTCAGAGCCGAGTCCTTGGAGCTGTTTTAATGGTGAGGCGGATATTGATTTGACAGAGTGTAGGTTGTCATACCCAGTTGGCTCCTAGCTCAATCACATATGGTTTGCCCTGCTTATCCTTCCCGAAGTCGGTATGCCAGACACGACCACCTAAGGTATGGCGATATTCGAGGATAATGAAGTCGTCGATAGATGCGTTGGATAAGGCTTGCTAGTGGTCTTGGTGAGCATTCCCGGTCGGGGTTAAGGGTAGGGGGCCTGAGGGTCACCTACTGCAGCTGCAATGCCGGCCATCCCTCCACCCCTGTTAACGTTAGACGCTAAGCTCCAGCGCGATATGAAACATCAGTGGGGAGCTCCTACAAGATGGCCACTGTTGTTTCGGTGCACTTGTCATCGCTAAGCGGTGCCTGTGCAACATAAGCGGAGCAGGAGAACAGAAAGGTCGTCGCTAGGAAGGCGTATAAAGAAACGGTGATGGGAATCGTATGCATGGCAGGTGAGTGACGTCTACGAAGAGCGGAAGTGGATGGCAATAGTAGTATGGTATATATTCACTCAGTTCTGCATTAGACTGATTTGCTTGCTATGCACTGGTAGTAGTAAGTAGATTGGCCGTGGTGAGAACGGCAACTGCTACACCAGAGAGGATAAGGGGGAGGTCAAATCAAGCCTGTCAGGACCTGGCATGGTGGGCTGGTCAGCCGGACAAGGGCCAGCTCAAATAGTTAATCAGGCGTGAACCCAAAGGGAGAGGAAGCAAAAGCAAAAGCATCAAATCAATAGTGTGTCTGCACGGAAGGGCAAGGATGATCGGTGAAGGGCTGGTGGGAGCGCCTTGTGATCGGGACAGGCATCTTGGCGGGCAGCCAAGGCAAGAGGGCGTACCACGTGAGACATTCCTCAACAAGCTTCTGGAAGGCGATTCATTCAGCAATCATCAAGGGATGAAAGCCGCGCAGCAGAATAAGCCGGTGGTTTTGCACCAGACAGGAATGTCCAGGCGGGTGAGGCGGTCCTCCCTCCTGATTGGCTAGCAACGCCTGATAAGGCAGCGATAAGGAGATAAGGCATCCCCACCTCGAAATGGACCGATGGGTGCCTGGGGCCGCCATTCCGGATAGATCCTGATCTGCCCTTTCTGGTTGACAGTATTAGTGCCGCGCAAAGAGGATTGGGCGATGCTTGACCAGCCGCGGGTAGATCAAGCTTCCCCGCATGAGGTTGGACATACCCCTTTGATCCATAGCTCCTATTAGCCCAACATTACCCCTCTCAGTGCGATTTAAGCTGCCAGTAACCTCATGTCGCACTTCAACTCCATCATCTGCCAGAATCTCCCGTCAACAATCCCCTTGGACTGACCCTCGGCCATGGAAAAATCGAAAGTCGCCCACGATGGGCCCGAGGATGATGTTCAATTGGCCGAAATGGGGCATAAACCCGAGCTGCAACGGAACTTTTCGACCTTGTGTGTACTATTGATTGCCTGGTCCTGGATGCCCCGATGGGAGAAACCCTATTGACCCGAGATTAGGTCTATGCTTGGACTGGCCTTTGCGGTGCTTAATGTATGTCCTCTGCAGTGCCAACTGCCTACGGGTCGATCACACGTGCTGATAATCTGCCGATTAGTCTTGGACGGCTCTATCCGCGAGCTTGTCCCTCAGCTTACCCTCAGGGGGGAGCACTAGTGTCGTCTGGGGTGGGCTGCCAATGGAATTAGTTTCCTATTTGGGATTGCTGACCCCCAGTCATAGGTTTGGTCACGGCGGGGTTCTGCAACCTCTGTATTGCAGTGTCGCTAGCTGAATTCTTGTCCGCATATCCAACGTGAGTTCTATCAAACCAGCTTGGTCTGCTAAGAGCTTAGTCACTAATGATAATGTATCAGGGCGGGGGGCCAGTATCATTGGGTAGCCGGTATGTTTTCTCGCAGCAACCTTTCAGGATGCTATACTAATGTCAATTTGCAGTCAGTATGTAGGATTGTCTCTATCACGTTAGTATTCCCTAACGTCTCTCAGTATCCTGGCCAAAATGGGTTCCTATCCTATCCTGGGTAACCGGATGGATTAATGTGGCCGGATGGGTATGTCTCCGCAGAAATGGCCTGATCATCGCTGACCAGCTAGGTTGCCCTTGTCGCCACCAATGCCCTTCTCTCCTGCCAATTGATTGCAGGAATTGTGTCATCCGTGTACCCGGTAAGACTACTAGTGTCTCTGGACAATCATCTGGATGTTAATACCATGCTGGTAGGACTTTGTTTGGCAGCGCTGGCAAGAGTTCCTGATCTACGTGGGATACACACTGCTTGCATTCGTCATCAACGCCTTCATGAATTCAATTTTGCCTATCATCTACCGTGGAGCATGTAAGCTACCCTGCGGAAAATGTATCAGAGCGGGTTATTAACCGGAACAGTCACCTGGTCCATCGGTGGTTTTGTTCTGATCTGCATCACGGTGCTGGCTTGTGCATCCCCGGACTACAACTCTGCCTAGTATGTATTCCCGTCATAGCGTCTTGGCCGCACACCATGCTGACCATGCATATAGCTTTGTGTTCTGCGACTTTGTCAATCAAACTGGCTGTAAGTTTACTGAAGGAGAGGTCCTGTGAATATTGCAAGCCAAGCTAACGAGCGATAGGGCCTGATGGAGTGGCTTGGTTACTGGGGGTTAGCCACATCTCTTATACTAGTCTACCACGACGCTAACAGACGCAGCTTCTTCAAGGGGGACTTGGAGTGACCGCATTTGTAAGTATCCCACTCACCAGTGCAGATGTCAATCTAACATGAACTAGGACGCGGTGGCTCACATGATCGAAGGTATCACTTCCAATATGCATCCTAAATAACCTATTAATGACACTCGAACACAGAGATCCCCAACCCCTCGATCAAAGGACCCAAGATCATGGTAGTTTGCGTCGGCATTGGTACCTTTACAGGGGCGGTATTCCTCATTGTCCTCCTGTTCGTGGCGGGCAACATGGACGAAGTAGTCAATTCCAGCGCAGGGCCTCTACTAGAAATCCTCATCCATGCCACTAACAACCGGGTGGGCGGCATCTGCCTCCTCATGTATATTCCACTCCCTTTATTTCATGCAACCGGCACTAAAGTCGGACTACAGGCTTCCTCTCGTCTGTCTATTATTCGCAACACTCAGCGTCATGACAACAAGCAGCCGAATGATCTTTGCATTCGCCAGGCACGTCACCAGTCCTTTCTCGCTCCCCGCTCCCTGAAGCACATGGACACGAAGTCTAACACGAAACAGAGACGGCGGCCTCCCCGCCTCCAAATTCTTCGCGCGTGTGCACCCCAGACTCGGTCTTCCCTTGAACGCACTAATGTTAACCGCCTTTGTGGTAATTATCTTCGGGTGCATTTACCTCGGATCAAGCAGGTACCTCCCTCTCCGACATCATTTTACCCATAAGAGAATACAAAACACATACTGAGATAAACACAGTGCCTTCAACGCAATTATCTCCGCTTCTGTCGTCGCACTAGATCTCTCCTACGCCATGCCAATCGCAGTGAATTGTTTACGCGGACGGAGAACCCTCCCTGATCGCAAGTGGAAAGTTCCTAATGCAATTGGCTGGGTGATCGATACTGTATGTCCAGTTACAGATATCTTCGTATAGTGGCAGATGTGCTAACTTGACTAGATCTCGCTATCGTATATTGCACTTACTACTGTGCTGTTCCTATTCCCGCCTGATCGGCCGGTTACGGGGAGTAGTATGAGTAAGTTTTATTCCCCCCCGAGAAGCAGGGGCTGTGTTCAGTGCTGATATGTCCTGCTAGATTACTGCATTGTTGCATTTGCTATTATTGTCATCGTCTCGGTGGTACAGTGGGTTGTGGACGGGAGGAAGAATTTCACGGGGCCGAGGGTGGATTTGTCTTGATTTATACCCCTGTAGAAGTTTATCATGGAGGCGGTTACAGATTGAAGACATATGTGAGATAGTAGCAGGGGGGTAGCTATAAAATCCTAGTTAGGGTACGTTCGTATACAAATACATAGTTAATATTGTGGAACCATATCTTGTCACTGCTCTTCTTTTTTATTTTTTCGTTTTTCCGCCCTTATGTACTGGGGCGCGGATTTGCGTAATCAAGACGTTTCGGTTCATATATTTTTGCACAAAGTGACGCATCTAGCTTGACAATAATGGGCTAAATGGAGTTAAGATCTGAAGAGTACGAATGCCTTGCTCTTCAATGGCTTGTTGGGAGAGTCACTAGAAGCTGCTGCAAGCCGGTACTTCATCATGCTCATGTACGTGCGGGAGGTCAGTGTAATCATTGCGAGGCGGCGACATAACCAACCATTTATAGCGCATTACCACCAACCATAGATTGGGTGATATGAAAGCACAGGAGGTAGGTTGGATAGTAGGTGTTTCAAAGCGTAAGAATGTGGTTTTTGGATCTGCAGCATGGACCACGTTTATTCGTACCAGATGAGGAGACAAACGAACGAATCAACAATTTAGCAGGCTCAGAAAAGTCACCAAATCTATGTTTACGACTTCGGCGGAGGCGGCGATATCCATCTTCCATCCCGTAGCCAAACCCCGGCTCCACCGTATTTGCCGGCTTCCGCACCCTTGAGGAAGGCGAACCGAAAGAAAAGGTCTTCCGGCTCAGAATCATCATCCTGCACAGTGACGTCCAGCTGGTCACTCTCGATGGTGGGTCGATGTTGCAGTTCCAGCCCTCTGTGTCCATGTCGATGCCATATAAACTCACCCCGCTTGTCTTCGTCCAGATAGCCGCGCCAGCGCTCGACGTCGTTCACCAATACAGAGATACCATCTACGCCCATCTTGTCCATACGTTGCCGTTCCCAGAGATTGAAAGTGATATTTCCATTTCCGTGATGTATTTCGGGAGACCCAGGACCAGGAAGGGAGACGGAGACCGAGGAATCACTGACATTGGGGTAGGTCCCGCCCCACCATCCGTGCGAACCCCCAGGGCCCGGGGCTTGCTCGCCCAAGGCGGCGGGAGTTTCTATGATCGACGCAAATCCCCAGCGAGCGATGCCGTTGATGAAGAGACCCAATAGCAATCCCTGATAGATCAACGAAGGGCGCGTAGGCAGGGCCGTTCCCGGCATGAGAAGGATGGCAAGGATGTAATGATGGATTCTCAAGCGCAGACCTGGCAGTGGGAGTAAGATCAGCAGGATGAGACCCATAGTGCAATAGATCTTGAGGTAGCGAGGCATTAAGCCTCCCATGCGAATTTGCCAGGCTTGACTCAAGATGATGCAGACCACCGTGGGAATCACCAGGGCCAGTGCAACCTTGGCTCCGGGCTGCTTCTGGATATCATGAGGAGTCAAACGCTCGAGCGGGATCAGCCTGGCGAAAGTGTAATTATTCAGACCACCAATAAAGGCAGGTGGCAGGTAGAGGAGCATTTTAGTCAGCTGGTACATTGGCTCGGATAGCGGGGTCAGAAGCGGCCGTGCGCAATACTTATACAGGACGAAGGCCACAAACGACGCCGGCAAGAGTCGCGAGAACATGGTTGAGAAAAGGTCGGCAAACTGAGAGATCGATGGCGGATCAGAAACCAGTCCCACCTGGCAAAACAGCATGACGAACGTGCTGAAGAACAGAACAGGTGGGGAGACGCAGAACAGCCAGAGAAGACTTAGTGCGCCAATGGTAATGCCTAGCAATGGCCAGCGAGGATCTTGAGGGCAGGTTGCCTGTGCTGAGGACAGCTCGACAAAGCTGAACGATTTGGGGAAGGTTGACGGAAATTCAACCGAGCGAATTCCATGTTGCTTTGACGCATGGAAGGAATGGGCGGCGCCGTCCAGCCTCAATACACCACAACCACCAACCGCATTAGTGATCACGCCCGCATGAATGGCTGCCTGACACACGAAACTATCTGCTCGATACACGGCAGGCTCATCGGATTCTGGTTGAGGACCTCCCACTACCAGGCCCTGGTAGCTGTACGTCTGGTTGCCGATCGTATGCGGCTGGAGCAATTTTGAGTCGCGGCAGTTTGCAGGACACCGGAAGGCCATCGTTGATGCAGAGAAGGGGCGACAGTCGTTGCCGTTGAGGCCACAGTCATTGCCAGACTGCCATAGACTCGTGGAGCAAGCGAGTGTCTTCGGTCGTCCATAGCCTTCGATGTAACCGCCCTGTCGCGAATGCAGCAAGACAATGGTCCAGGGCAGAAACCAGACAAAATACAGCAGTGCCAGCAATGCGATCTTATGCTTGCGTTTGGGAAAGAAGCGCTCGAGTAACCGAACCGGCAATTCTTGATAGCGAGGAAACAGCGGCTTCAATAGTAGGGATTGCGGAGGTTTCGGGCCCTTGACCCAGTCAGCTATCGCCCAGCCTGCTTTGCGTAGCGGCAATGGAACCCATCCCCAGCGAATGGATTTGGATGACTCCCGTAGCCAGACGGGTAAGTATGGGAGACCGGTCTCTTCATGCTGAGGGAGGTCGGGGGTATCGTCCACGGGACGGTTTTCCGTTTCCCACAGTGGTGGGACATGAGGACGAGAGACGTCCTCAGGTCCTTCTCCAAGCATGCTGCAAGGACGTCGACGCGAACAATTGGGGAGATTGTGGTGAGGTATATCGGAACCCCGAGAAGACCAAGGAACGGACGCAGCTAACTGTGGGGACGAACGGTGGAGGTACGCTAGGACTCGGGGATTCTAGACCGCGACCAGAGAGAGACCCTTCCAGCCCGTGGAAGGAGGGGATCGGAGCGCTCAATGATAGAGCTCTGGAAGGGCGAGAAAGACGAAGGGGAAATCAGGTGAGAATAGAAATAAAGATAAGGGAAAGAATGAGGCGCGTCGGGACTAGTTACATGGATACATATCCGGAGGCGACAGAGCGACAGAGCGACAGACAGACGGACAGAACAGTCGGTGACTAGTTAGTTAGTCGGGCTTCCGTGAGTTTCCGGTGTTTCGCCTCTCTTGGGCGCCCGATGTCACGGCACGTGATGGTAGTGGGCATGTGATCTGCTCCTCACATGACTGACGGCTTCCGAAACCGGATCGCCTCTGCTCTGATCATCATTTAGAAAATAATGAGCAACAAACTACTACATACCTGAGTGTAGCATGGAACCCTGGCCTGCATACACCACTGACACTCACATAGATTCCAGACCCCGAGTGGGCTAAGTAGATGTTAGAAACGAAGTAGTAGTACTGTCCGATAAACCTTTTAACAAATACTAGAGAAAGATGGAAACATAATATTTATGCAGTACCCCTTCTGTTGAAATGGAGCGATCGACTATATCAGACCGGATGGTATTAATGTCTGCCTTGTATGCCGTCGCAAGGTTGTCCGGAAAAGGAAATTTTGGCGCGGAAAGTATACAGGGGCGGCGCGACCCGTTGATTTTCCCCGGCGGATTGGTCTTGAAAGGGCAAGTTATTGTTCTTCGTGGCCTTCCATTGTACTTCTTCTTTCTCCTCCGTGTTTCATCGCGCCCAGAGTCTTAGCATGCGACATCCTTGCAACAATGAATGATTTTGAAAGACTACGTCCAGTTGGTGAGTGAGAAGTGCCTGACTTGAGAAGCCGAGGCCAACGGGGACTTGAATTGACAGCTGTCAGGGCCCCTGGAGAAATACTCCACCACGCGCCATTCACTCGGACTATATTTTAACGTCGCGGTGTCGGCAACCTACATCTTGCCGGATACATTCACTCTGCCACTAAAAGACTATGTATATAAGGCTTGTGAGACATTGATCGGCCAGCATCCTATCTTGTCCGCCATCCCCATCAGTGAAGATACCGAAGATACCTGGTTCGTGCGCCTCCCGGAGATTGATCTGAGCCAGTCGGTGGCATTTCAAAGGCGCACCCGCGACTTTCCCGACAACAATGAACCGGATGTAGAATTATGCGAATTGCTGCGAGTTCAACATAGTACAGGGTTTGCTGCCCCTTTGCCGTACTGGAGACTATTCATCCTGACAGATGAAGCGAATGACCTGCGCTTTACCGCAGTCTATGTGTTCCACCACGCGATTGGGGACGGGACTTCAGGGAAGGCATTTCATCAGACGTTCTTGGATGCATTACACGCTGCTGCTACTTTCATGACCCCAGGCGAGGTTAAACAAGTCATTCAGTCGCCCACATCACCTCTGCTGCCAAATCTGGAGGCGCTCCATCCATGTCCTACGACCATACCTTTTCTTCTTAATGCTCTTTTCAGAGCGAAAGTATGGTCTCATCGCGATCCACGCCTCTGGACAGGCGCCAAAATATCCGCTCCAGTCAAGACCGAGTTACGCCAAATCATCATCCCCGCAGCTGTGTCTGCAGCTTTCAGAAAGAACTGTCGTCAAAACAATGCAACTGTCACCGCTGCTTTGCAGGCAGCAGTTGCCCGCGCTCTTCTCACCCACTTGCCAGTGAAGTATACCAAAGTTCAAATGAACGGCGCCATCTCATGTCGAAGGTGGCTGAAGGGAGGAGAAATTACAGATCAGTCTATGGGCGTTTGGGTCATGGACTTTGCGGAAAGCTTCTATCGGAACGAGGTGAATCAATATCCCGACACCTTCCCATGGGATCAAGCCAGGAAGTCTCGTGCGACTATCGAACAGGCACTGGGTCGCGAAGGAAAAAATGCTGGCACATGCTTGCTCAAACATATAGATAACTTTCAGGACCTCTTCCGGGGAAAGATTGGCAAAGACCGCGATGAAAGCTTTGAAGTTTCCAATGTGGGTGTCTTGCAGTCCAAACAGGAAGAAGATCCGTCGCGGCCGCAGGCCACACGGGCGATGTTCTCCCAGACACCCAGTGCTTTGGGTGCAGCTCTGGAGGTCTCGTCAATCACCGGTGGTGATGGCTGTCTGGTTTTGGGGATCACATGGCAGACAGGCGTCGTGGAGCCAGAGCTGGTCAATGCAGTTATTGACACGCTAGTGAAGGAGCTACACGATGCTGCACTCTGATTTGCATAATCACCTCTTCCCACAGCCTCGTCTCTCTCACCTTGTATCCGGAGACCCCAGACATCTTATCTAATTACGAACATGATCATCCTTTGACCTCTTCCATGTTTGATATCTATATTTCTAGTATCTTTGGCTATATGATAAATTTAATATATAGTAAGGAGTAACGCGCCCTGTTGTAGCACTTTAGCTCTTCAATGATAGGGTTGCGGAACTACTGCATGGGAGTAGAGAGATAACATTCAGGCTGCAAGGACCGTAAATATCGACAACTGCCTATCATTGGTTGAAAGTAGGTAAATCTGGGACAGAGACACGAGGCTCTTTGGACTCGAAGTGTCTACCGACATACTATTAGTGTTTCACTCCTCTTAGTAGCGAAGTGTGAGTAGTGCACACACTCGCTTCATTAGCGCTTGAGCCTCGGTTGCTCGAAAGCTACACGAGTATGCGGCGGGATACTTTTTCGCGGCTCTCTCTCTTCATCTTGGGTCAGCTTCGGCCTCTCCGCTGCGTATAGGCTTCGGTTTTTGTCCAGGTACTGCCCGCATCAAACATATATTAGCCACAGTGGTCGATCGTGTACCCAATAACCGAAGCACAAATTCGTGGGTCCAGGTTTAAGGTATTGCCTCGTATTGATTATCTTAATCTGTGGATTTGGATGGTCATTTATTGAAGATATGTACTGACTCCTATGACTAGTCCGGTGCGAAATCGTGAAACATAAGTCAACTCGTCTATAGGGGACTCCCTACTGTAAACAGTTCGAATGGTAATCTAAATGAATTGATACATTTGTGATTTGTTGTAAAAGCAGCGCAACTAGGAAAATATTGTTGGCTGCAACCGCACTCGCACGAAGTCACGCGTCCCACCCCTTATGATCAGATTTAAAAGACCAGCTCACAATCTCCTTGGCCATGTCGCGTCGTTCATGTTCCACTCAATTCCCCAGGTCCCTCATAACTGATACACCGCGATATTATGGAAGTCGTACAAAAAAACGAGGCCTTTAGAAAGATCGAAGGGAAGATGAAATTTGCCTATGTCGAGTGTTTCGTCCGGCAAGACGGCATACTATATTCTGGAAAATGGACGAATCGATTCGAATCGCCGAAAACACTTCACGATCTCGATGAGGTCAAGCAGGTCCCAACAGCGGATAGGGGCCCAGAGGCGAAAGCCACCTGGTCAGCAGTCTACGTGAAAACCCCAAGTCTACTGGCGTATGTCAATGGAGATCTCGAAAAGCAAATCGCCCGCGAAGTCGAAGCATGCGAAATTCTTCGCAAACATCCCCATCCAAATATTGCGACCTATTATGGTTTCATGGAGACTAACGGCCGAGTTTCTGGGCTTTGCTTCCAGCGATATACGTCCACGCTACTCGAAGCGGTCAATCCTCAGCGACTTAACAAGGTCGCTTTCCTTTCAAGTGCTCGTGAGCTTGTGGGAGAGAAGATGAAGGAAGGTCTAGAAGGGATTATGTCTGCCATCAAACATATTCATTCGATCGGACTTGTCCATAATGACATCAACCCAGCGAACATTATGATTGATGAAAAGGGTACGCTTGTTCTGATCGATTTTGATAGTTGTCGGTTTATCGGGGAGTCGTTGAGAGACACCGAAGCGAAAAGAACACACCAGTGGCATGACCCTTCTGTCAATGTTGCGCTGGAGAAGAATGACCTTGACGCGTTAAGAGATTTACGAATTTGGCTGGCTGGATCGGCGGATGAAGACTTTCTATTTTGAACGAAGCGCTTTTTAGTACCACTTTTTCCTGAGCATCTGCTTACATAGTGCTGTTACTGAAATCATGTTGCAATTATCAAACGAATATGTGTAGTGGCCCAGTGGATTCAGAGAGGAAATCTGGCCATAATCATTTCGAACAAGGGAACACCAGAAATTGAAATTCTATTCTAAGCCAAGAAAAAATTGCCATCTATCCGACACAACCAATACCGTAGTAAACAGCCAAACCAAACATTAAAGATACAGGAAAGCCAAAGAGCGAAACCTATCAAACTCCCGGAGCAACCTCATCCCCATGAGGGACGCTATTAACCAAGCTCAGGAAGCAATTCCATCCTATACAACCGTCAGCTCTACCCAGCAACCAAAGCAAACCCATGGAAACGAGGAATCCAAAGATACATACCAATATTAACCACGTTAACCGTCAACACACGGTACTGCAACGGCACCAAAGCAAGGTTAAGGGTCTGAACCGCCGGCCAAAGCATCCAATTGGCGCGCAGGGCATCCCAGTACGTCCTACTGAGCTTGTCCTGAGGATCAACGCCCTCCATGACAGACATACTGGTGAGAAAGACACCAATCATGGTAGGAGCGCAGACGAGCTGGTCAGCACTAACGCGCGCAGCAAGAGTCTTGGTTGGTGTTGAAAGCTGGATGCGGTTCTGGAGGAATTGGAACCATTTTGTGGCGACCGGGCCGAAAACAGCTATATTTTTGCTTTTGTTTAGAGGGAATGAAGGGGGGATGAGGGAACGGGGGCTGGGCTGGACTTACCACCACCATACAAAGCCATCCGTCCAGTTCGGGTTACATCATGATTGGGCAGGCCCTTCTTCTCGACGGCTTGCTGGGCGAGCCCGTCACCTACTGCGAAGAGGGTCTGGTGGATTTCTTTCTCAGCTTTGTTGAAAGAGTGTGATGAGGACAGATTGAAGCTTACCGCTGTGGTGAGGCTCTGCGTCAAGAGAGGACGCTGGATAAGACATCTCTGGTACCTGGGGAATTGATATCGTTAATGCGGGGGATGGAGATGGTAGTGGTGGTGATTGGGGTGGGTGTTGTTCAACTCACCACGCGAGCATATTGAAGGGGAGTCAATTGGTTCCTTTCCTTGAATCTAGTCAATGGATCAATGGGATGAAAATGAAGATGAGATGATGAAATTGGAAGTCTGTTTTGGTTCAATAGGGAGGAATGTCGGTCGCGTGGCGGATGCGCCCGACTAGGAAATCGGCCCGCAGTGATGTAATCCGACCACTTGCAGGGATCTGGGGGGCACTATTGGACAAATTAGCCTGATTGGCAAAGTTTATGCAAAGTATTATGTGAAAATTGTGACCGATTCAGAGAGACAGAAACTTTCATCTGTAATCATGCCCTGATTCTTTCCTCTACTTACGACTCGACTCCTCTTTCATCCAGACCCTCATTATTTCTATTTGACAACTAGAGGATTCCGGAGTATGTCATGCTGGTGTTACGAGTTAGCTCTTTCGGGATCATAGACACAAGAGTAGAGTGGTATCATGTGAGATCTAAGCTAGAATTGCAACTGACACACCGGTGATGCGTCTCCTACACCGGCATTCGCTCATGCTTACAGTTTTGCCAACACAAACCTGTATGCTGTTCCTCGTACCAGCTAACATCAACCATCGGACCAGTCAAAACCTTCCGCTTTGGGTTTAGTCGGATTCAGTGGCAAAGCTTAGTGCCTGAGGATAGGAATTCGTACCTGAGGCACCATATGCCGAGGACTAGACAGATCTTCCAATGCAGCGTGGCGTCTAAGAACCCTGACATGAATGGACCCTTCTACAATGTCCTTAGAACAGTCCACTATAGGACCCTCTTAGCTATCTCTACAACAAACGCTATGAATGAGTACAGTATAAGGCTGTCGCACTATATTCCCTAATTAGCTCTAACCTCTGGCTTTGTTGCAAGGACGGGATTGCAATCTTGCCTGTGCATTAACTTACCGCCTGCAAACTGAGGTAGAAAATATACATCATGTGGCTAGCAGAACCTGACTGAAAAGTCAGTGAACTTACTAGCTAGCTAGCTGGTGGACGCTACCAATAACGATTCGAAACGGAGGATAAATTGATTCACACATAGCGAGCCCTCCGAAAATCGCCTTTTGCGGGCTTTTGTGCCCTTCAGGATGCACATGGCGTGGCTGTCGCGGCTCCATGTGATAGTACAGGTATTATAATCCCCGAAGACATATCATAGTGTCTATGATCTACTTCGTAGTGTACCCAAGCTCCTGCGGAACACGTTGAACATGACAGGGCCCATCGGTGTAACATTGCCAGCCAGCCAATCGGAGGCTGGTGAAATCCGTAGAACGGGGTAGTATATCTATTTGCAAATCCAATGAGTCACGCAGGGAAGCCAAAAAGATCTGCTCAGGCATTGATTTGATTCATCAGCCGAGCATCCAACCCATCGCATAATTCCATTTTGTAAGCGGTGGTGAAAATCCCCTTCACGTGAACCGCACACTAATCCCAAACAGGCTGCTCGATGGAGAAAGCTCAGCGGTAGCCACCGAAAAATCTGGGTCGCTAACGGATACTGGGTGAGCTTGAGGTGCCTGGTTAGGAACAAAGAGACGAAAGTTACCGGTGGGGAGGTGCTGGAATTGCAAATAACCTACCAAGATGAAGGTCCTGACGATTCACTGGGGTGTGAGCAAGTGTGATGGCCCCGGTTCTCACAACACATGGACCTCGACTCAGGGTTCATCTTGTATCTACAAATGATCTATCTACTAGCTACAACTTGATGAATCGTTCTAGAACTTACAAATCTTGAGAGGGATAGGGCTGCGCTAAACACTCGGGGACCCATATGTAATTCAGCGGCAATTTCAAACTCCACTTCTCTCCTCCAAAACCCTTAATCGCACCCAAGCTTTATTAGCATCGTGCCTCCCCACCAGCCTTCATATCCATCCTTTGAAAGGAAAGTTCCACTCCTCAGCTCTCTCCGATGGAGCCATTGCCTAACCCTTTTTGGTGAACCGGATGCAATTTTCCCGCCAGAAGTGAATGTCTTGTGTATAAGTTGTTGCGATATTCCTGCAAGGAGACTACGAACTGCTTGGAATGTCCCACCCTGGTCTGACACCAAAGACGATTGCCGCGTGGATGATTATCTACATATAAATCCCTCTGCTTGTCTTAATATTGGCCCCTAGACTATAAGCTTCGAGGTTTCCGGGAATATCTTCGCACAGACAAGGTTTCTCACGCAGCCGATACTTTGTGTGTCCTCGCGAACCCGCAAGCATGGTGGCAGTCGAGGATGAGGAGAAGCCCTCGAGTAGGTTTCCTACTCCATCTTTTGTCTTCTAGAACTAGGATTCTAACCATGGACACAGCCCCTTGCAGTGATTGCTCTAATGCAACGGTCGTGGACTGGGATGGTCCCAAGGACCCCCAGAATCCATTCAACTGGCCCACTTCTAGGAAATGGCTAATGACCATTACTGCTCTGACCACAACCTTCGTGGCCCTCATGAATGGCACTATCATTACAGTCGCCCATGAAGCAATAAACGACGAATTTAATGTCAGCGATGCCACTTTCCCAAACTCATACTGGCCCGTCGCCTCCTGGACGATGGGAGGCGTCTTCTTCTGTCTCCTTATTCTGCCCCTCATGGAAGACTTCGGCACCCGCATCACATTTCTCCTCACCAACTTCGTCTTCTTCATTTTCGTAATTCCCCAAGCTGTCGCCCAAAATTTCGCCACTCTTATAATTGTCCGCTTCTTCGCCGGTGGCTGCGTGGCCGTCCTCGGCAACGGCTCCGCAAGCATCATTGGCAACCTCTTCGAGACAGAAATGGCGCGCACGAAACCCGTCGCTCTCTGGATTGTCGCCTACCTCGGTGGAAGTAGTGCGGGGCCTTTAGTCGGTGCACCTATCTTCGCTCATCTGTCCTGGAGATGGATCTCCTACCTACAACTCATCTGGGTCGGCGCATTGCTACTTGTGAACATTCTCATCCTAAAGGAAACCAGAGGATCCGTGATCCTGCAACGCCGAGCTCGGAAACTGCGCGAAAAGGGTGAGAACGCATACACCCAGCACGAACTCCAAGCCGAACCGCTCCGCCAGGTCCTGCTCACCAGCATTCGCCGACCGTTCAAGCTGCTCTTCACCGAATACGTCGTTTTTTTCTCCACACTCTGGTCTGCTTTCACCGTCGGCACGTTATACCTGTTCACGCAATCCGTCGAGCAGGTCTTCGTGGGTCTGTATAACTGGACGCCCGTGGAGGCAGGGTATGTCCAGGCGGCGGTATTCATCGGCGAGGTGTGTGGGTGGTTTTTCTCGCTGATATCGGCACGACTGTACTTCAACTCTTCGAAACGCAATAAGGAAATCCCCGGGACGCCCATTCCAGAGGCTAGACTTTATCTTTCCGTCGGAGGGGGTGTCTTCGGCATTGCGGGGGGAATGTTCGTGTATGCATGGACATCTTACCCCTCCATGCCGTGGATTGCTCCGGCCGTGGGACTCTGGATGGTGGGCATGGGTAGTGTGGTTGTGGTTAGTGGCATTGCGGATTACGTGGTAGACGCGTATTGCAAATATGCCGGGAGCGCGATGGCTTGTTTCGTGGTCGGGGAGAACACCGTCTCTGCGTTTTTGCCGCTGGCTACTTCCAGCATGTATAATACGTTGGGATTCCAGTGGGCGAGTACATTGTTGGCGTTTATTAGTTTGTTGCTGACGCTGGCGCCGTTGTCGTTTATCGTGTGGGGGAAGAGTATCCGTGAGAGGAGTCCGTTTATGGCGGAGGCGATGTTGGATAAAAGGGCGGATCTAATGCGGGAGCCTAGTAATGGGCCCGCGAGGGAGATTAAGGAGTAGATATTGTGATGCGTGTATGTTTGATGAGTGCATGATGAGAGCGTGGCCTGGTGCCATTAGCATGATGAAATACTATATTGATGTAATGGGCTTATTGTATGTAGGTTGAGCGTTGATACTGTGACTGGTCAGCGGGATGAATGTTGAGCAGATCTTTAATGTAGCTACTACTACTTAGTAGTTGCCTGGTACACATTAGGCTTTGTCTCTCGTTGGTGCAATGCAAGGGTGTCTAGTGGTGGATCTAGATTCTTCACTCTCAATCGTGCATCGGTAGAATCGACCTGGTCCATCAAGTCCGGGCAAAAATGCATCAATACAAATTACTCAGTCTCAGCCACGAAATGCTCTTTCGCACTAGTCTGCTGTAGACTGGCGAAGTCCGTAATTTGCTCCGGGGTGCGAGGACTTGACTGCCCTAAAGCTATCAATTCCTTCGTGTCAAGACAGGGACTAACCTCTCAAGAGGCAAAGCCTCCCGTCAAGACTTTTGGGCAGAAGGTCGAGGCCTATTTACTTCGAGCTGTGAATGGCAAATGGACGCTGGATGGGCAACAAACACTATAGCTTCTTTCGTATGTGGTCAGCTAAGACGATCATAAAGCGGCCTAGCCGGTTCCGGCTCCTAGAGCATTTCAAAATGCTCAGATCCGAGCGGCCAGAGGAATCCTGGCATGAGCTGCAGTGACTCGAGATGGTACTGTCTCTGCTATTGGAGGTAGTGTATTCAGGGGGCCTTCCGGTATGTGCGGAGTGCTTCCATATTGCGCAGGCGGATAGATGTTGATAATGTTAGGCTACGTAAACTAAAGTGAGGGATGAGGTGTCAAATCAGGGCATCAATATATTCGGGCTAACCAAGACAAGTAGAGGCCCGTCTGGATGTATGCAGGAGATGGTCATGGAAGCAAGGGGTATTCAGGTGATGTCTGCCCATACTACGTATAGCTAATCACCCAGTCTTCGAGTTCGGCTTCTGCATCATGAAATATATCTTGTAGTACAGCAAAGCATGACAAGGATATGGTAAGGTCCTTGCCATACTGTGCATAGCCGGCCAGTGGCGCACATACTATTGTAGGCTTTCCAAGGGAGCTTCCAATCTGACTGGGTAAGTTCAGGCTGGGAAATATCAAGATCGGGACTTTCTAGTCGATTCGGGCACAACCGCATCCCAACAGCTTGTATAAGTATCCAGAATTCGCGATTTATCTCCTGCAGTGGTGGTGGGTTTTCTTTGTGTTGAATATAATACTAATGATCTGTTTCCATGGGTAGGAGGAGGTCGCACCGGGAACTAGGGAATGAAAATACTGAGGGTATAAGATAGACAATTGTAGTACCTAGAACAAAAAAAAAATGGTTGTATTAGATAGGTTGCTAGTTGGAAAGTGGTAGTAATTAAGAAGACTTCACAGAAGGAGATTCGAGCAGTGTTCCTGAGCTGTTTGATTTTAGCTTCACTTGCTCTGGTCATCGGGGCGGAAACAGCGCGAGGCTAGCTGAAGTAGCGTTCTCGTGATCGCTGCACCTGGCGGCGAGATATGCTGCATCGATATAGTGATTGCTGGATTGTAGAAGTTCTTGAACAGAGACATTGGAGCATTCCCGGAATGATCACTGGATCCTTTGCCAAAGCGGTGGATTCCGGCATTACTTTGCATATGTCACGTGCTTATCGGCGTCATCATGTCCGTGTTGGGACTGGCGCCGGACCTCGCTACAGTCGAATAGCATCAAGAGTGAAGATAGTCTCTGGTCAGACGGCCAAGTGACTGGTGTAGTGCCTCTCAAAGACTGAAGCTCTCCTCAATAATGGCAGAAAGTGGAGAGACCCATCTGGCTTGTCCCTACAGGTCGAAATGCAAGACTCGATCCATTTAGAAACCACAGGTATAATCTTAATGTGTCTTATTAGACACGAGGTTGTCTACTGCATAGGGCGCAGAGTGCTCGACCTGCATCAGGAACATATCCTGGGTTTCCGGTCTTGCTACAGCAATAGCGAACATCATAGGTCCACAGATAGGACTCCGACGGAGTTGGGAAGACCGAGTCGTTGGGATCTTCAGCGGGGTCGGGCAAAAGTAACTGTGCCGACGATCAGTGCAGCCACACCAGCGGGAAATGGACCTCCGCCGCTCAAACGGCGTGTTTCCTCAGCGCCGAGAAATCCTCCGCATATGGGTTAGGTTGCCGAACTATAGAGCACAGTGCTGAGGAATATAAATGCAGACCCTTACCTACTAGTAGAAGGCTGTTCTTCCCTTATCATCTACTTGTTATAATCCTTCTGCCTCAATCAAGTGATACGTCCAATATCCAACATTGTATCTCTATACTACTTGAACGATTGACACCGATAATCTTCACAATGAGTGAATCCACCATATTAAACCGACTCTCTGCCCTAGACACCAACACAGTGTCCGATGCTCTAGATTTCTTAGACCTCAAGGGCGCCACCTATGGACTACGACCACTCTGGGACTGCCCAAAGATAGTAGGACGAGCCAGCACAGTCAAAGTTGGTCCCAAAACCGACGCTGCTCCTACGACTCATCTACTCACTCCGGTCATCGATGCCGTCACGACGGATGATCGCATTCTGGTTATCTCGGGCGGCACCGAGGGAATCTCATGCTGGGGCGACATCATCGCCAATGCCTCGAAGAAAAAAGGCATTCGCGGAACCATCATTGATGGCATGAGTCGTGATATCGACGGCAGCAAGGACGTCGGCTATCCCGTCTACGGCCGGGGTGTGACCATGATCAGCGCACGTAACCGACTAGTGCAGCTCGAGTCCGGTACACCATTGCAGGTTCGAGGTGTCACCGTCAACCAAGATGACTACGTGATTGCCGATATCTGTGGAACGGTATTTGTGCCGGCTGCGCGCATCGAGGAGGTTCTGGACTTGGGTGAACGTATCGATCGTCGCCAAAACCGTATGGTGCAGGCTGTAAGAGCTGGAAACCCCGTCTCGGAGGTCATGCATGATAAGCAATTCGAGGCTATCCGCTCAAGTGAAGAGTCTGCTCCGTCTGGTCCATCGTCGTCATCATCAAACCCTAAGAAAGCAAGCCCCGAAGATGCAGAGTTGGCTGCCCTATTTGCCGAATCAGACACACCTGGTATCTCGGATGCGCTTGATAAGCTTGGTATCCCTGGCCAGGCGCTCGGAATCATGCCTTTGACCAACTACGAGAAGGTAACAGTAGGACCGGCCTTCACTGTGCGCTACGTCCCTGCCAGCGACCCCCCGGGCAGTGTTGGTGACTTCATCGACGGTGTCGCTGAGGGTGACTTTGTGGTTATTGACAACGGCGGTCGTACGGATTGCACCGTTTGGGGAGATATTATGACACAATATGCTGGCTTGCGAGGCATTGCTGGCACTGTCATTGACGGTGTCTGCCGAGATGTAAACCGCGCGATCAAGGACGAGTACCCCCTTTTCACAGCTGGTCGCTGGATGCGGACTGGCAAGGACCGTGTCCAGGTAGGAGGCGTCAATGAGTCTGTGGGTATTGGCAAAGTGCGTGTCAACCCTCGTGATATCGTTGTTGCTGATGCCAACGGTGTTGTCATCGTCCCTCGGCATCGGGCAAGGGAAGTTGCGGAAGTTGCGCAAAAGATCGAGAAGAGCGAGGAGGGCATTCGTGAAATGATTGTGGGAGGAGCAAGCATTGGGGAGGCACGGGAAAAGCTTGGATATCACACACTGCAGCGGAATGAGAAAAATTGAGGAAGGGGTTCTAGGCCTGTATGATGAAGAGTTTGTCTATGCTTTCAAATAAAGTGGGCTAGATCTGTATTAGAGATTGTAAACAATGAGAAATGAGTTACAATAATTGCTCCCTGATCTAGATCCTCTCGATGAAAATACATTATGTATATGTGCCACAGCCCAGGTTACGTAGAGAGAGCTCGAATAATTATTACAATACTGTGGACAATGGATATCTTTCACTTGGGCGTAAATCACCAACTTAATTATTTCACCGATCGTGCAAGTCTCTAATTTGGCATCAATTTCTCCACACAAATTCCGAAGACAGAACCCCGACGCATCAATCCTTATCAAAAACAACTTGTAGACCGATCTCAACGCAGTCGCTCGAAAAATGCCGCCAGGTCAGCTGGCAAAGATCGCGTAAGTCGGGTCACCCGCCGCATACAAGGATTGGTGGTGGCAGGTGTAGAGGTTGCCCTGCGTTGTGAAGCCCGGGGAGATACCGTCGGTGCCCTTGAGATCGTCGGTGCTGAAGCTGCTCACTAGCTGAAAGAGGCTGTTGGTGGGAGCTGCTGTGACAAGCGTGTTCAAAGGCGAAAGCCGAGAGGGTTATGGTGGTCATCATTGTTATCCAGGGTTGTTTGTTGGAATGAATGAAGATCATAGTAGGAGTAGTGGGATGGTGCTGATACTGCGCGATAGTGTTAACCAGGGAAATCATATGTCTTTATATAACTTAAAGTTGTGAGAGATTGAGCACACTGATTACTATTTGGATTTTAATCGCGGTGTTCAGAACTCTATTTTCGGTGCTATATTCACTGAGTGATATATCAATCTTCATGCTGACAGCCAAGCTTTCTTGTTTTGACTTGCGTCGCGGGGTAAGACTAATGAAGGGTCTGTTTGTTCTTCAGGGTCCTAGTTACTAAGTCACCAATAGCCCTAAACTGCTTTTGTGGTTAATGCACTTCGCTCACCATGAAGAGATAGTAGTTGCCATAGCACATCTGGTCAGTGAAATGTCCTTTTCACCGATACACAGAGATGAGAAAAATCATCTTGTATTCGTGCCTGTACGGAGATAACGCATCGCATCTATTTCCAAGATGAAGTTGATATCTACAAAGGCCCTGCTACTATCTCCCCTTCGGCCATCGAGGTTGCTACGATGTCTCAATTAATCTGGAAGTCGATATTTCGAGCGTGCCCAACCGCCTCTGTCTCCTTACCATCAAGGTTCCCACTATATCTCAATACCCACAGTTGCGAACAACAATAATATGCTATACTACACCGATTATTGACTGTCAGTATTATGCAAAAGGTATTGCTCGAGTGCCATACCACTCTGCCCTCTCGATGCCTCAGTTCCGCCAAGGGTGAAAACATTAGTGTCTTTCGATTCACTGCTTATCGATCCCCAATGTTCCCATAAAGCTAACATGGAATGGTGATGATTCGAAAAGTGAAACGGACTTCATATCGCTATATCATAGTTTTAAGACCCTGTATCCCTACCTGCCTTTCGTATACTCGACTTCGATATTTGTTTCTTGGCATTATGACGCGTCATCTACAAAGGCACTACTACTACTGTCAATGAAATTCCTGCATTATAAATTCCGAATGAGCTCATATAGATTGGTATCCAGGGTAAGTATACGAGTACAAGTCTTTCACAGACCGTCAACGGTATCAACAAATCGAGCAGTAATCTCCCAAATCACTCAAACGCATCACGACCGCGCCACCTGCAACTCACTAGTATACCAATTCTGCATGGCACGGATATCATAGCTCAGCGCCACTGTATCAAAGACCTTCAAGTGCTCCCTGCCCAACGTCCCATTATTCGACAGCCGACCAACCCACTTCCCATGTTTCCTGGCCCCAGCCACAATCTTCTCGATAGCTTGTACAAACTCAGGCTCGTCACCTCTTGCGGGGACATACCCCAATATTGACAGAGCTAGATCATTTGGACCTATGAAAATCATATCTGCCTCAAGTTAGCCAAATTTGCATAGCTGGAGAAACGAGTATGACCGCAACTCACCAACACCAGATACCGCACAAATTTCCTCAACGTTCTCGACTCCCTGTTTAGTTTCGATTTGAATACATGTAATCAAGGTTTCATTCGCTGTCTTGATATACGTCGACAGGTCGATACTATGTGTAAATGCCGGAAATGCCGAACCTTGTCCGCGAAGCCCTTGTGGAGGAAACTTGGAATAAGAGACTACTGTTTGGGCTTCTTCGGCGGTGTTTATTTGTGGGACCACAATTCCGCTTGTAGGTTGATCAGTATGCGCATATCATGAAGTAATGGTAAGTGGACCGGGTGCTACTCACTGCGCGCCGGCATCCAGGGCCCGTTTAATCAAGTCCGAGTGAGTCATTCGTAAACGCACAAGCGGCGATACTCCTAGAGAAGCTATAGCTGCTGTTGCACTGTGCATTGAGTCATCGCTTATGTGACCATGCTCGCAATCGATGATGATGCCCTTTTCAATCAGATTAGCTTAGCGGGAAGGTGAGTGGTAGGATTGGGCACTGACGTCAAGGCCGGTCTGGGCTACTATTTGAGCGGTGCGAAAAGAGGGGAGGCCCAAGAAGGTCATTATGGGCTTTGCATTTGCTCGGAGAGCATTGAGGAGTCGCAGTTGCGGGTTGAAAGTTGCGATTGTCATGGCTAGGTCTCTCTATTGGGATATGCTAGAAGGGTGTTAAGTGATAGAGTAAAACTCCAGAACACTAGTGGATATATAGGTGAAATATGGTTCGCGATAAAAGGCAGCCACGCTGGAAATAATTAACTACATGTGCCGGAGAGCAGTCACAATAAGAACAATATAATAGTAAGCATCGGGAGGGTCAGCCAGAGTCCGAACGGTAAAGTCGGAGTTCAACCGATCATCCATCATCTGCCTTCGCCTATACAAACATATTTTACGTTGCCGATTACCATATCTATACCCTCAATTGATCGGTCAAAGGGCACTCTCCCCAGTAGCACTCCATGCCGGGGCCAAAGGGATCTATCTATATCCGGCCCCTCCCGCCACGGCGCGGGACCGGCAAAAGAACATTTCGCCGACACTTATCAACCCATGGATTGACGTCAGGATGCATATATAGCCTCACCAAACATCGAAGCACTATCGCAGTAACTCTGCAAGAACCATCCTCGTCTAGTCAGAATATTACCCGACCTTCGGGCCAAAGCACATACCCCTCACCATCATGCCGCTCACATACTCAACCATCCCGCTCAAAGTCAATGGCGTGAGACTCGAAATCTCCACCATCCACAATAACAAGCTCAACTCCAATCCACCAATTGTCTTCCTGCACGGCTTCGGCTCCTGTAAAGAAGACCTAGCCGACATAAGCGTGCATCCATCGTTCCAGGAATATGCCTATCTAGCCTTCGACGCTCCGGGATGCGGACACTCACATACCGACGACCTCTCCGTCGTTGACATCCCCTTCCTAGTCGCCACCGCGGAAGCGGTCCTCGCGCATTTCGACATTGATCGGTTCCACCTCATGGGCCATTCTATGGGCGGACTTACTGCCCTCTTACTGGCGCATCGGCACCCCGATCGTGTGCTAAGCTTCGTCGACATTAAAGGAAATCTTGCCCCCGAGGACTGCTTCCTTAGTCGTCAGATTTTCCAGTTCCCGGCTGACGATCCTGAGGCGTTTATGGATTCTTTTATTGCTCGTACAGCGACGGCAGAGTCGTATGCTAGTCCGCTGTATGCGAGTACGCTGCGCGCGAGGGTCCGGTCGGGTGCTGTGAGGCCGATCTTTGGGTCGATGGTTAGGTTGTCAGATGAGGAGGATCTGATGGGCATGTTTTTGAGGTTGCCGTGTAGGAAGATGTTTATGTTCGGGGAGGAGAATAAGGGGTTGTCGTATTTGCCGAGGTTGAAAGAAGAGGGAGTGGACTTGGCAATGATTGTCGAGAGTGGGCATTTTCCCATGTATTCGAATCCGGTCGAGATGTACCGCAAGATTGCCGGTTTTTTGGGGAGTAGGGTATGAGTTCTGGTTGTTAAATCGGTGTGGTAGATTATATACAGATTGGATAGATTGTATACGATTGATAGACTGATATCAAATAGAAAGAGATGTACTACTAACTAATAAATAGTATTATATTGAATAACAGCCATAGCAATGATTGGGTGACCGTGTGGAGCAGCTAATGACAGTTACAGCTCAATCCAATATTTCTGACTAGCATCATAATGATGGTGTCTCAGCTTGAATTCGAGTGAAGAACGATTTCTAGAAGAGTACATTTCGCTCATACCTAACAATATCCCTCACGCAAGGTTTCGATGCCACCGGAGGCAGTGGTACATCATGGTTAAGCCACTATGAGACATTAGGAGATACTTGTACTGGCGGTGTGAGCAAAGTTACATCTCCTTCAGTTTCTTCACATACCTCACATTGAATCAAAATTCCAGTGTGACTGCAGTTAACTTAGTCTCCTTTTACATTTATGATCAGCAACATATTCCCTAATATGCTCGTCGCAGTCAAACCTAATCTTTATTCCTAGTAATCAAGCTTCGTCCGTTATCTACTAGGGGCAAGTCAACGAAGCATCCCTTCCTCCCGCACCAGTAATGCTATGTAAGGGATAGCAAGGGCCTTGCATGCTTGAACAAAGGAACACTACTCATAGCACTTTTTGGAGTTGGAACAGCCGAACTTCAAGAATGGTGTCTTGGAAATGTTTTCTGTTTATTTCAATACAAGTCGGTTCCATCAAAGGTAAAATCCGTCTCGAGATCGACAATGCTCCATGACGGGGATATGCGATGAAGCCTTTTCATTTCGTCTATCTATCTATTCGTACCACGATGTATCATTTCCTCATTGAACCTCATTAGACTCTCTCCGACAATCAACATTTCGTCGTTCAGCACATTTCACATTCCTCCACTCGTCGTTACAAGTTGTATAGTCCATCTAGTAGTGGCACTGTCCGTGGGCATCACGGGGGGTTGAGGTACCGTTGATAGTCAACTACAGGTTGCATTAGCATTGAACCATCCACATACATACGTGTTATGATACTCACGGTCCAGGGAGCGTGCTTCTTGCACCAGATGGCAGTCAGATCCTCGGGGCAGTCAGTGCGGTTGCCGCCAGCGAAGCCAGTGGGGAAAGCAGTCTGGCCTGTATTGCACAATCCAGTTAATTACAATTACCATCAAACTTTTCTTCGTCCAGCACTCGGTCTTCACTTACATTCACCCGCAATAGCCTCGCCCAGATCCCAGGCACCACCGCCGTCACTCTCGAAGGCGCTGGTCACCTGCTGGATGACCTCGTCGTCAGCCTCGGAGACGTAGTCGTGGGTGGTGCAGCAAAGCGGGATACCATCGCTGTAGTCGAGGACAGTGTTCTGCGCGGACACGGCAGAGGCGAGGAAGAGAACGGCGGGAAGGATAAACTTCATTTTGGATTTGGGAATCGTTTTGACTTGGCTTGGCTTTTAGTAGGATCTCAATAAGATATCCTGTGGATGATGGATAATTGGAGAACAAGCTATGATCCGGGGATGAACGGGCGGTATTTATGTCCCTTCTAAATCGGGGACTAACCTCATTTTCACAGCATTGTATTGGAGGCAGCTGAGGTACCTCGACCCCTCACGTTGATAGATAACATGCTATTTGTCAATGCTGAGACTCCTGCAGTGACAGCGGCCCTTGCATGTAGCTAGCTAGCTCAATGGGTTGTTAGCTGATGAATACACCTAGCAAGGGATAATTAAAAGAGACGAGAAGCTAGTTATACAGCACACAGCTCAGAGGGATGGATGTTTTGGCTTGAGTTTAGGGAACTCAAGCTGGCATTGTTGGGGAACTGGCAGGCAGGGTTGAAACAAGGGCTGGGCAAGACATTCCAAACATGCGCAGGCGGGCTAAGACAGATATCCGGCGGTGAGATAGGTGTTCACTGGGGATGACAGACAACGAGAGCTGCCGGTTGGAAGGGAGTTTGTATATCATTACTCCCCAGGGAAAACAAAGCCCTTTCTTCTTGCCATGCTTCAGATCTCGGGATTGTCGGCCAGCCTCTTTCCAACCGATGACAACTCTCATAGGGACCAGGAACCCAAACTCCAGGAAGCGATAGCCTGATGTGCGAGGGCAGTAGCTAGACTGAGTACCCCGTGCGACGATATGCGGAGGCAGCATCGATCTGCATCATGCAGGCCACCAACGGATTACCCGAATGAAGCATAGTGCTTGGTTTCGTTCAATCACTGAAAGCTTTTTGTCTTCCGTGCCCTGTTGATCTTTGCCGGGATCTTCAACTATCTTCGGAGTGGCTAGTCTAATCAAACCTTCTGATGCTGTTTCGCAGCAAATTCGCCTGGATCGCCTTCGATTACCTGATTGGCAGTGAATTGGTGGCAGGATTACCTCACCGATTCCTCCATCGTCATTTTCCTATTTGAGGGGTTGGCTACATAACGCATATGAGATAATGCAGATGTGAAACACGAGGGTTCGAAGCACACTCGGTAGGATCAAAGTAGCAGTCAACGAGTAAAGACTCCGCGGTAGCAGAAAGTATCTCCTGGTAGGACGGAGAACGCTTGATACATACAGATGCTGATATATAGAAGTATAGCGAAGAGGTATTGCAGGGAGGAAATGATGATCAATTGCAGCAACACCTCGCTAGATGTAAGCAGCTAGCAAACAATCTCACTAACAAAGAAAGCGATCTTATTCCCGTCACTACTAACTGACTCGGATCATTCAAGAGTGACTGGAAGCTCAGTCAAATGCACGAATGCAAGAAGGAATGTATGTACAGGTGTCCCTGTTGAATAAGACAACTCCCTGACCATTCCACAGAGCTCCGCGGGGGCGCGGAGAACAGGGGGCCAACAGGAGAAACAAAGTGAAAGTCGAGTAACATCTTTATTTTGAACACAAGTCCTGTATCTAAGTGACTATCGTGGTTTCATTCCTTGCTCCATTTCGGCGCCTTGCGGGCCATGCCGGAGGTGCTGATAGCTGGCGGCCGGCGCCGAGCCACATGACCATCTACCGAATTCTCAGCCAGATGGACGGCAATTCTATATACAACACTTCGAAATATACAAAGTGGCTGCGTCGGTGTATTTACAGCTGCCTCTGCCGTTTCACGTCCCCACTTGATCCACACTGAGCACTAACTTGCGACCCATCTGACCCCAGATTTGCACCTCATACTCCGTTATCGACCATGTCAGGGTCGCTCTGTGGTAGGGCATTGATCCGTGGTCGCTATATGCCAGTTGTTTCACCACATGCGAGGTCCCAGAAATCAATTCCTCACTTGACGGCAGGTGCCTGCCCATTAGCTTGAAGAAGAGGCCATTGCGAGCGCGCTTCGCCAGTTGGGACAACCGAGAGATGATGGATGGCTAGAGCCTACAACAAAGTTGGGGGGAGGGCGGGGGAACTTCGCAGTACTATGCTATGACCAAACACCTCGTCTGAATGCACTCGGCTACTGCCGGTGTGAGTTAGTGCCCGGGATTTCTGGCTTGGTCGTCTTCACGATAAGCTTGTCTTCCAGCCAACGGGCGAACTTCACGCTAGGAATATCCACCGCACGCCAGAAGACATCACCAGCCCAAAGGGAGATAGGAAGGCAGATGAGCCAGCCAATCAAGAAACCCAGGCAGTACTGGAAGTTGGTCTCCTTACCGACGACGGCCCAGATGTTAGGCATGAGAGAGTAGCCCAGCGAGTGGAGAATGGGTCCGTGGACGATGTAGAAGGCAAATGAAATCTTGCCCAAATACTGTGAAAGAGGGTGGGTGAAGAGTTTCTGGAGATCCTTGGAGTGGTTGATGCTGAACACAATGAGCACAGCGCCCAGGGTCTGGGGAAACCGATGCGGCTCCGGGTAGGTTCTGGGAGTAATCTCCCAGGTCCAACGGTAGAAGGGAGTCCACTTGTAGCCAGTGTTCGGGGCTGAACCCAAGTACAGACCGAGTACGAAAAGGCCGATCCAAAGATTGCGGGTAGAGAGACGGAAGGGAAGAAGTTGTCTAAGGGCATTTTGCTGCTTGGGAAGGAAGTGACGATGCCCAGTTCTTGGCTTCGACTCGCTCTCATTCGCAGGTCGCTCCCAGGTGCCATTTATGAGATCCGCCTCCGCCATGAGCATGCCAAATAGGAAGAGCACGATATCCCAACGGCCCCAGCGCATACAGAACCAGACTAGGCCGCTAACGAGCGAGATACGGACGGCAGTTGTTAGACGAGAAGTGCCCAGAATGGTGAGGAAGAGCACGATAGAGCTGCGGAACTCAACGGGGATGGTCCACAGATGCGGGTTGTAGTAGTTGTAGTAAAGCGCCCAGTTGAAAGGATCCATCAGATGAACGACTGCCAGGTACCAGTCCCAGTACTGCTTGTAGAAAGACCGCATGATCGGGGGATGCTGTTCGTTCGTGCCGAGGATGGTGTGGCCCTCTACGAGGACTTTATGTGAGTAGTTGTACACGCCCAACCGGACCGCGATAAAGACCAATAAGATGCCAACGATAGATGGGATGTAGAGGCGGAGTGCGCGACGAAAGGTAGATGAGGCTAGGGTAGTGAAGGTCTGTTCCCAAGAGCGACTGCGGATCAACTTCAGTGGCTTGTAGGAGAGCACATAACCGGATATGACGAAGAAGATAGCCACCATGATATGGCCAGAGACCAGCATGTGTACGATAGGGAGCTGCAGCACGCTGAAATTCTCATTGTTAAATCCCCAGCCCACGGCAACTTTCCAGGTATAAGTGAAGAGAAAGTGGAAGTTGAAGACTAGCAGGCAGGCCCAGCCGCGCAGACCATCCAACGCAGCGATCGCATGTTGTCTAGACGGGGGCTGCGACTTGCCGCCAACATGATGTTGCAAGTAACTCGGGGTTATGAAGATGGCGACTTTGGTGAAGAAGTCGTCCAGACGGTCGATGCCGTTATCCATGTGGTGCTTGACATGAGGAGCGAGAGCCGAGGGGTCGGTCAAATCGGACCAACTGGGAGCGGGGAAACGGCGAGAATGATTGGATTCCAGGTCATTCAGAGGAATATTATGGACTGGCGGTGGGGATAGGAGGCCATTGTCGGAGGAGGACGACATTGTGGCGCCCAAGAGACGTCCGGTCGGTCGGAGGAAAGGAAGGGAGGAGATGCGTCTACCGCGCGGAACGGGAGAGGTTGAACCAGCAACCAGCGATGGATTCGAACGGTCGAGGATTCAGTCGGGATGGGAGAAGGGAGAGGGGTCACTCAAATACCGAGTAGGGTAGAGGAGGACTTGTTCAGATGAGGATAGAATCATGGATGATCTAGAACGCGCTCAAGAGAGCAGACCAGGTGGAGGCGAGCAGGGTCGATTGAACTACTTACGGAGTAGTCCACTAGTCTTCCAGGGACAGGGGACCATCTCCACCGCCTGCAACTTTGAGGATTCTGCACTTAAACTACTTTGGGACTAGCCCCCATACAGGTCACTGACTGACTGACTGAGTTACTTACCGCTATACTCAAGTAGGCAACCTCGTCTGTTGATGGGAAAAAAAAAGTATGGAGTCTCTTTCTTAACTTTCCATTAATCTTATATGTCAGTAAGAATTATACCAGTGGGAGTATTGGGCCAGTATCGCCGAATCTACACCCGCTGTCCAGGCTGGTTGTGGATTACGTGGCATTTTGTCCCGTGTCCTAGGGATCGACCAGCGCATCATATATAATCCTGCTCACGCCATAGAGAAACTTGGTTGGTCTTAAATGAAGTAACTATTATAAGCACCAACGTCTCGTTATAAGGCTATCATCACCGCAAAACTGTGGTCGGGCAGTTCGAGGAAACAATCAACTGATGCCTCATGTAATGCTATTAATTGCTGTTATTTTCGATTAAAAAAAAAGGTTCTTTTTCACCTTCAACTACTCGAGACCATTTGTATTAACAAAATTACGAGCATCTGAGTTTAGTACCGGAGTAGTAGAGCATTTTTTTTTCTAAAAAAAAATAAATATAAGTATAGCCAGCATAGTACCGGGAAACGAGCTTTCAAGTGTAGCATACTACGTCGCTAAGATTGGCTCAAACGCTCAGGGAAGCGGCAAGTAGCTGTAAGTACTTAGGATTAAATCAGCTATGGCGGGTTGACCACTGCCTGAACTCAAGCAATCCCGGTCAGCAATCTCATTATATCATGGATTCTAGATCCATCTCAATGTCCCGAAACTATCTCAGCTAGGCTGTACTAAAGTTCCCCGCCCGCCCTGTCGTGCCTGTAGCACTGAGACTGTGTGCTTTGAGTTCAGGCAGAGCAGACGTAATATGTTTCATCGTGAGGAATATTTTCGGCTCTATTAGTATACGGTGTCTGTAGATGTGAGTTCGGCGATGTCAAGTACAATCGGCACAGAGGGTTCCGAACCATCGGGAAGAATACCTTGGGCCGACCACCGGCATTGGCAGCTGGCCTGGGAGACCGGTGAACATGTTACCGGACCGAGAGTAGAATGCCGAAGATCATTGAGTTGACATATTAGCATATTATCGAGCAGTTCACTTTCTTCTTTATATCTCAATCATCCTCTTCATCGTTTACTAGTGTTAACTATTCACCAGCGACACAGGAAACATCAGCCTCACAAGATTCCAAGCATGACCGAACAGTACCTTGGCCTACCTATTGCGCCGGCAGATACAGCCTTTGGGCTGATGGCAGAGTATGATGCCGACCAGCACCCAAACAAGGTGTCCCTAATAGCAGGGGCATACCGCGACGAGAATGGCCAACCTTGGGTACTCCCAAGTGTGGAAGAGGTTGGTAGCACTTATGTCTGAATATTTCCTGGTGTTAACTAAGCTACCCTTCTCCATTTCAGGCCAAAGCACGCCTCGCCCAGGACCAGAACCATGAATACTTAGGCATCGCAGGCTCGCCAGCCCTTATCAATCTAGCTCAGTCCCTTACCTTTGGCTCCGATTTGGCCAAGAATCTAGACAAGAGCATCGCTTCTATCCAAACAGTCTCAGGAACAGGCGCAAATCATATGGCTGCACACTTCCTAGCACAACATCTTCGTCCAAAGCGGGTGTACATCCCCTCGCCAACATGGATCAACCACCAGACTATTTGGGCTGGTGTTGGGGTCCACATCGAAGAGTACCCATACTACTCTGCAGAAACAAGAGGCGTTGACCTAGAAGGAATGCTATCAGTGTTCGAGACTACCGCCGAAGAAAGAGATGTCGTGGTTCTGCAAGCCTGTGCGCACAACCCGACAGGTGTGGACCTCACTCACGAGCAATGGGCACGAGTTGCGGAAATGATGAAATGCAAGAAGTTATACGTTCTCTTTGACAGCGCTTATCAGGGCTTTGCTACAGGCGATATCAACGGTGATGCCTGGTCTATTCGGTATTTCGTGGAGCAACTGATTTTGAATGGGGGACCTGATCATCCAGGCCTCTGTGTGGCACAGTCTTTTTCTAAGAATTTTGGACTCTACGGCGAGCGTGTAGGTGCCCTCCATCTTGTCGTGCCACGGCACCTCGCCGCCCAGGGTGCCCGGTCGGTACTGCTTGGTCTCGCTCGTGCGGAGTACTCAAATCCGCCTCGCTATGGGGCGAGTATTGTCGAAACTGTCCTAAGAAATGAAGAGTTAAAAGGGCAGTGGCTAAGGGACTTGGATACAATGAGTTCGAGAATCAAGAGCATGCGGCGTGAGCTTCGCAGGAGGCTGGAAAGCAAGGGGACGTCGGGGGATTGGTCGGTTTTGGAGAGCCAGATTGGTATGTTTAGCTACACGGCGCTGAGTCAGGAACAAGTTACTCGCTTGCGAGAGGAATTTCATATCTATCTCTTGCCATCGGGGAGAGTGAGCATCTGTGGTCTGAATGAGGGGAATGTTGAGTACGTGGCAAGTGCGTTTAGGGAGGTGATTGGATCCAATTCCAGTTGAGTCCATGCAAGATAGCTCTACTAGGTCAATGAAAAAATGTCAGAACATACAAAACCTGGACAATACCAGTAACCAAAAGAGGGATTTCTCTTTTGGTCTACTTGGTATCTGTTCCAACAAAAACACAATCAGTTGTCTGAAAGTAAGTTAGAGTACTATATAAACTTACTACATGCTCATAATTGGTAGTTACAACCGAACACTATTTCTAGTAGTTGCCTAGGAATGCCACCATGACTCGCTTTGCTAAATTTAACCAGGGCTGATTTCTAAGGTAAGACAACACACAATTTTACGAATCTTTAACAGAGCATCGACAAAGTGCATCTGGCCTATTATATCACATTTACTCTGGAATGAACGCTGAATTAATTGTTAACAGCATAGGTTATTCAATATCTAGTAGTACGTAGGTCTGATAGCTATAATCTGATTGGCTTCCGGCTGCCATCCCCAACTACCATAAGCGGTTAGTTCCACCCCGCGGGGCATGGCCGGGAAAATTCTTCCCAAATGAGAATTGTCCGATAGAGTATAAACCATCTATAACCAGCATACACCCCAGCAGACCAAACAGCACAGCATGGGCATGAAAGAGCTGCCCATCACCCCTCGTGGAATCTTCTGGCAAGAAGAATTTATCACGCCCGAACACGAGCAGCAACTAATCACCATCTTCCGGCATGAACTAAAGTGGCCCGACCGCAGCGGGCGCACATCTCTCCACTACGGCTACACATTCGATTACAAGACTTTCGGAGTAGACCCCGAGATACCCTATAAGGAGTTTCCAGACTGGTTGAAGCCTCTGCTTCCCACGACGGAGTCCCGTCCCCCAGACCAGGTCTGTCTACAGTATTATCCTCCGGGAAGTGGCATCCCACCTCATGTAGATGCGCACCTGGCGTGGGATCAGCTGTATGCGCTGTCGCTGGGTGCGCCGGTCTTGATGCAGTTCCGGAAGGGCAAGACGGAGGAGCGTATTGATGTGGATTTGACCCCGCGGACGATGATGGCGATGGTGGGGGATGCGAGGCTTCATTGGACGCATGGGATCAAGAAGCGGAAGACGGATACCTTACCCGATGGCTCGGTGAGGCTGAGGGAGGATAGGTGGAGTCTTACGTATCGATGGCTTCGGAATGGGGAGTGTGAGTGTGGGAATGTTGAACTCTGTGATGTTGCTCAGAGACGGAATGGTATTGAGAAGGAGAAGAGGTCGTTGAAGCAGTTAGCTGAGGAGAGTGCCGGGAAGACTGCTTCTGAATGATCGGTGTTTGGCTGATGGAGCGACTAAGATGAGTCGATGGCTGCATATCTTCATATACAGCCTGTGGCTTTTGGTGGTGTATTCACGAGCCATCCAAGGCCATTCGCTCAGGCAAACTGCCTACTTTCCTGCATATGGCAGGGTGAAAGAAGCGCCCTATGGGAGAAGGGAATGGCAATGATCACGGCATAGCCCAAGCAGGCGGACACGAGGACTCCAACGGATACTGAAAAGAGAATTGCCGCTCGAAAGCTCCCGGTACTCCGAGGTCTTCAGTCTTGGCTGCATGAAAAGCTTACGTTTGACAGCCAGCACAACTTGCTGTAGGTGCAACCCTTTGAGACACCAGCCATATCCCTGGGTTGAAATCATTCCTAGGTTGAAATCAGAGACCACATAGCGCATATCCAAGCTGATCCCTAGCTTTTCCTCAAACACAAATTTACCGTGTATAATATTACTTAAATGCATAGACCGGTTTTCATCTTGCATCATATACAATTTTGACTCAGTAAGAAGAAATGAGCTCAATGATATTCTCAATATAACTGTGAGAATCACTGATAAGTACTGTCCACCAGATGAGCCAAACCGCCACACCATGTGTTGAGAGGTCTCTCTCACTGAGTGTTAAGAACTACAGCTGACACAGAGCAAAGCAACAAATGCCTTCGGCCTTGGGATTGTGTTTCGCCCTTACACTTGGTCTTTTATAAGAAGACACATTTAGTCGCTAATTCATGAAGACTACCGAGCAAATCCTCTTCCACGTTCAGAGTAGACACTGTAGATCCCCGAGTAGGTGGGAAATAATCAGCATAGGTAGAATATTGCCTCTCCAAGGCTCGCGATACTTCAAGTTCTCTATTGGTGGTTGCATGGAAAGCCTACATTCGACAGTCAGCACAATTGCAGCTAAAGCATCTGACAGTGTCATAGCTATATCCTGGGTTGCATTCTTTTCTGACTTGGAGGCGCACATAATGCACATCATCCACTGCCTGGCCTTTCTCACGGAAAGCTGTATGTATAGTTAATGACAAAGTTTGTATTCGCTCTTTCTTTCAACACTTATACCGTATTGCTACAAACATCACGATTCATGGAGATTATAATCCATCCGGATTGATGTATGTGACAAGATCTCATGCTTGGTAGAAAACGTAGGTCAGTAATGATACCGACATCTTCTCGACCGAGCTTCCATTGTTATATAAACATCCGACTCTGAAAATCCCATATTACACTGACTAGGTGTAGGAAGCTAGAACCCCACTACTTGTGTACAGGCGATTGGTCTCCCTTAATCTGTAGAGTTCTTCCGATGACCGACAATAACGTATATCTCCATACCCATTGATAAATGTCTGCCCGGTACCATTGGGGTAGTAACCGGGACGCTCAAGCGTCCCATCTGCACTGCAAATAACAGCCTACTAGGTGTCAGATGTTTGCACTTAAATGTAAGGAGGCATATAGATACTTCTCTCAAAAAATGCATACAATGCGGCCAGTGTGTGTTGGCTGTATGGTCTATACCGATGTCCTGTCCATTGCTAGCTTCTTGCAAAGCCTTCCGTAATGATGCGAGGCAATGGAGCTGATGGAACCTGAAGAGAGGTGAGTACTAATCCCTTTTGGTAATCATCAACGTCTTGAGCTGACATCGTTATTTGGACGACACTCCCTTGATCATCAAATATTAGCGCTGATTGCCCTGTCTCGTTCCATAAAGAGTCGTATCTAGGATCCAAGGACATATATGAAGTGTCCCGTTTCCATCTCTTTTCAATCAGATTGAGACCCTCTAAGAGGGGCTCGCTTGTACAAGCTGAAAGCATGGACCAGAGAAACATAATGAGCATAGCTTGAAGAGTCAGAAGTATCGTGATCAAAGAAGGAAATACTATGCGAAGGGGGGATGCCTTTCCACTCTGACTTTCCTCTTCTAAGGCGTAATGAGGTAATTGTAAGCTAGAACAACCTGTAACAGCCATAACCAAGTAATCTCTAGAAAGACCAGTAGCCAACGGAGGTGATGAAATATGGATAGACTAGACAATGGATCCAAAAATCCGAAAGCGACTCAGAGACCCTGGGGGGAGTTGTATTGAGGGAAAGGGAAATGGCCGAGGAGCGCCCCCGCCCCCCGGGTGAGATATTTGCGATGCTACATTGTAGGAGGGAAGTGAGATCACGAGCCTAAGCTTGCACACAGAATATGCAGAAGCCGTAATCAGTGTCTGTTTCCTTGCTAGTCAACAAATTAGGACTTGGAAGAACACTGGAAATAACAAAGTGAGTCATGATTTTACCACAATGGCTATGGTCTGCGTGCACAAATAAATTTGCGAAATATGAAGAGCTCAGTATTTTCATATAGCATGGGAAGCTTATGATTTGATTTCTTGTACTAGGATAGGTAACATGTGGCAAACGAGACATTCGCAACAATTTCTTGTTAGTTAGAAGTTAAGCCTATGTGTAGGCTTACTGTAAGACATTGTTCGAGCCACATGCCTTTCACCCACTACTCCCACTACTCCCAGTACTACCAGAATAACTCACCAGAATGGCAATCCACGCTGGCTCGGTATTGCTTGGCAATGCAGGTATTCCATTGTAAACCGCGCCCGGTAGCTATGGTCGACGTCGACCAAGTAGTACGAGCAATGGTCGTAATGCTCTGGGCTCAAAGTCTTGTTGTCGCTAAGATGATATCCCTGTAACACCGCCCGTTGCAATATCTTCCAAGCATATGTGCAATGTGTTCGATGATATCGTCCGGATGTATATATCTGCTTGTTAATGCCCTTTCTCAACTCCTCCACGGGAATCTTGTCAGATTTCTCTCGGTGGTAGAAGAATTCAAAAGCCTCATAAACATTATAGGTGCTGCTCAAATCGGCGTCGAAACAGGGCTTAGGCACCCACGCGAAAGACAGCATGTCAAATTGGCAGTCCCTTTCTACTGCTTCTTCTGGTGTCGTCCCGCAGCTGTATACCGTCCCGTCCTTGCTTTCAAAAAGCCGGTATCCGATAATCATAAGAGTGATTAAAGCAAATAGAGCACCAGCTACCCTGCAAATTGGCCGGGAGTATGAGGCAGTAAGGTTTTGACGTAGATTGCGGTTCATTTGTTCAGAAGCATGACCCTGTTCGCAAAGGGGCTCCTGAGAGTCATCCTTGGGATGTTCTGGCGGATGGGCAAAAAAATGCCACATTCTGAATATCTCGTCTGAAATGTGCAATCCAAGCGAGGCAGAAGAAGATTGATCAGAAGACGAAACAACCGACTTAAAGCAGTGGACGTAATACCAATCTCTCAAGACTTCGAGATTTAGAAAGATGGGCTCTGCAGAACAGCCGAGAGCTGGGAATGGGGGGAAGGGAACCGGATAACAGGACAAGGATTGCCAACATGGCACTTGGTCGCCACGCCAAGAAGCATTACGCTACTCGCAGCAAGTGGGTATAACCAATGTATTCGGCGCTTTTTTTCATCCTGCAGCCTCTATGCAAACGTGCCACCCTCCACAGAAACTGTTTGGTAATGTTCCATTGATATCATTTGTATCTCCCACCCTTACTACAATAGTAACCACAATTAAACTCAGTGTTACGAAGAGCATACTCATGGTGCAACGATATAGATTGTGTGCAAATGACTGTCTTTATGTGGACCGAGCATCTGCCTACGTTAAGTTTGTCCTGACTTTTCAGATTAAACCATTGGATTCAAGAAGAATTTTACCCGAAGGTCTAGCATTTGAAAGGTCTGGCGGGAAGCAACCGGACAACTCGATAGCATATGCCCTTTTTGCACATACCAACACAAGTAAATCATACATGCGCTGAGTTACTATTTATGAACTTTGTTTCCTGTTGGGCATCATTTACACTACGGATAAGAATAGAGTCCAAGAGTGCTTCCAGAGATGTAGCCTTTCGTCACCCCCCGCACACCAAATGGGTCATTCGATAGCTCGTGGCAGGGTTCAAGGAATGGTACTGGGCTTAACGGTCTCATCCCAGTCACCAATATCATGTTCTGGTTGCATTGCCCACTCTAAAAGTGCATCATAATCTAGCACATGGTTAGCATTGCGTATTATGACGGATCGAGAGAGCTTGGTAGTACCTCTACAGGTGTGCAGTACACCCAGAGAACCCAAGGCCTTCCCCCTAGACTCCACCCATTGATAAGGGATGGGCGAGATGTCAGCATTACACATAATGGTCTGTCGCAGTGAGTCAAAACAATGGTCAATATGACCGGGCGCGAGGATTGCTTTGTTGATCACTGGGTCCTCACTGAACCTCTCAACGTGACCATAATAGAGATGGCGGATGGAATCTAGACAATGAAGCTCATGGAAAACGCTGATGAGAACGGGGAATTGGTCCTCGCTACCTGCAATGGGGATCGTCTTATTTACCAGCTGGTCTGCCGAAGCCTTTGGGATACGCAGTACCGTTCTAGGGTAGAGTTCGTACCAGGCTTTGTCTGCGGCCGTAGAGTTGCCCATATATTTTGTTCGTTCGTTACCGAAGCCGCTGGAGAAAAGGACCTCCTTGTAACGGAGTGCCTCTTGAATGGGCGCTAGGGTATCCAGAGGTCAATTAGGAATCTATTTACAACGCCCAGAGCTCTCAAGCGCAGATCAAAATTTTGGTGTTGATATCCCAGTGCAATATGGAAGATAGAATACCTACAATAGATTGACTGGGGAAAAATAGGGTTTGATGCCCCCCGCTGTGAGTATTGTTGGCCGATGAAGATCAACAGCAAGATATTCAAAAGACCGGACAGGGCAAGTAATATAATCGAAAGCTTGACCATTATTCGCGGGGTAGAAGAGAGTAGATTATGTAATTCATCCACAAGGAATGCATCTCGTTCGTCATTGAGCAAGCTGTCTTCCCAATCAACTTTCTTCTCGTAACCGCAGTCGCTGAGTTGAAGAGCCATTGTATCAATGGTGCGGCCTTTTGCTTCAAGGAACATAGGTATCGTGAGAAAATATTAATGAACGGAGCGAAAAGTGCTGTGAAGTTGGTAGAGGAAAATGGAGAGAAAGTAAGGGAGAATTTGGCGAGGTCAGTGAGAAAATGAGCATCAGTAATAATGTTCCATTAAGGCCCCAGGTTATTCCTCCCATGTAACATATTTTGGGCCAGCGCATGCTTTCTGTGCACCGTTGTGTTTGCTTTCCTCATTATACGCATCTTACAGTAATCATTAATAATGGATTGCAACGAGGGAATGCAGTATCCAGCTGACACCTAATACCTTCTACGCCGGCTTCCCCCCCTTTATGCCCTGAATTAGATTGAGATATCTGCAGGTGATATTGCGTTTGACAAGAATGAATAGCTTAACATTTAAAACTGGTCTTCTCCGTATGGATGCCGACTCCTAATCTCTCGACATTTCGCAGAGCCCTCCAGAGCGAAAAGCTTACAACATTTACGCGTTACTGCTGTCAATTGTTTGTAATTCTATTTCATATCAATTATTATATGGCTTTCTTCACTAAACGATATGGTCTAGCGAGCATGAAGATCTCAATTTACGTTATGGCGGCGGTGAGTTTGACCACGTCAGTTGTAGCCGCTCCCATGCCATCCACTCCTGTCAAAGGTCGTGCCCCAGTTGGCTCATTCATATGGACCTGATACGGTGACGACCAGGAGGAGACTCAGTCTTCCGTCGGCCCCACACCGGAGATCATGTCAATGAAGAGGTCCACTGATCTCAAGGTACGGTGTCCCTCTTTTGGCATCGAGATTAATCGCCGACGTATACGCATAGACTCGCAAGCCTATCGGCTCTTTCATCTGGACTTGGTATGGGGATGACCAGGACGAGTCTGAGCCTCCCGTCAAGGTTGTTGAGGGGGATACATCTGTTGTTGAGTAATCAAGAGTATAAGCTACAATGGGCATCTATCAATACAATCTGCATTTCAGAGGAACTATCCAGTTACTCCAGGCTTCTAGCATTCAATTCCTTAGATTCCGGACGCCAAGAATGGAGCTTATCGGATCTGCTTGAACACACAGGGCCTTCCATGTGACCTTCTATGATTATGTGCTATGTCACCCCTTAATGCAAGCTTACAGTTACTGTGTCGCCGATCACAGAGGTTGGCTAGGCCACGTAGAGCCAAGCTGGAGCATGGCATTGTCAAGGCAATTTGACTGTCCGAAATTGTTTTGCAGCATAGAATACCATTCCGGGCAGCTTGGCGCTGTATTACCCTGAGCCCCATGGGGAAGGAACCGGCAGTTATAGTAGCGCCTTGGATAAGCCACCTCAAGCTGGCTTCTACATGATACCATTGATCTCAAGAAGCAATAGGCAAATACATTAAGTGCAAGATTCTCCTCGGCACTCATCGTGTGAAATCCATGTCTGTAACTACTTCTAGTGTATTCAGAATGTGGTATTGGTGGCGCAGGCCTGAGGCCCCCAAGCTGAAAGAGGCGGAGGAAGAGCTTCTACAAAGCGATGTCATCAGCAATTCCTTAGGTTCAACACCGATCCTCACAGACAAGGGCCATACACTTCGCGTGTCGTGGAGCTGGACTCTCCAGTCGGTGATGTTGGTGTGCTCCTTTGCATTTTTCATATCAGGCTGTTATGATGAGCCAACAGAAGCTGCATGTACCCGGAAGATGTTTCCGTACTGTAGGTTAGCATGTTCATGAGTTGGGTTGGAAAAAGGAGCACCCTAAAACTACATTTTAAACGCTAACAATCTGGTAACGCCTTTACAGCACCTGCCTTGGAAGCCGTCGAATATCATGATGAGACTATAAAGGGTGAATTCATGCAGACATCGCCTTTCCGCGGGACGCCGACGCCTGAGCTTGACGCCCGCTGGGAGGAAATTGCAGATGGAAACGCGTTTAATGTTGCCTCTGATAAGATTCACCTCCTGAACAAATCCATCTCCCGGCCGTGGCATCACACAGATCCTATATATGGTGGAGGAATCGCAGCCCAATCTTGGGGTAGCCATCAGTTGCACTGCCTTGTACGAGAAATCCGAAGCATCAAACGATCATATTGCTGAATTCATGACTTACGTAAATAGCACAGAACATTCTTCGTCAAGCGACGTTTGAGGATGTTTACAGGAAAGCCGATCGATTGCCCGAGATTCTCCGTGTCACCAATGAAGTTCGCCGCAACCACCTTGGTAAGAGCCATTTTGCCGCCATCTCGGTGTTCTACAACCACAAAATATGGCCAAGAGTCTAACAGACATAGATCACTGCATTGAAGTTATTCGTTTGGACATGATGTGCCAAGCTGACGTAACGCCGTACTTCATCATGGATCCTGCTCCAGGCCATGCGTCTGATGCGCTTCGCACGGATTTTTCTGTGTTTAGGAGGTGCCGTGACTGGGGAAAAATCAGGACTTGGATGAAAGGTCATGTGGCTATTCAAAGCATCAGGGACACAATTCTATTCGAACCTGGGCATAGTGAGCACAACTAGCAGACCAGTCTGTGCACGGTTACGGAATAGACCTTCTTACAATCAACGGGATCTAGGTCAGAGTAACAGTCAGCAGAGACTTATGGGCTACGACCAGATGGACTTTTATAGCCTGAACGAGACATCAATTGTCATCATTCTACATTCAATCCAATTCAATTCTCTTCGTATGTAGTCTAACATAAATTTTCTTGTTGCATGGAGTCTTGATGATTCTTTTGATCCACATTATGAGCGCAACGACCTCCAATAAATTCATGGGCTAAATAGACCCTCCAAAATGGGATGAAGAGTGCTGGTTGTGTCTTAATTCACCATGTTGTCCAGAGCAATGGACCGATGCTTTCCAAGGCAGATTTTGGTATTCAGCCATTCGAGTATCCTGCCAGTTCCTGATAAAATTGACATTAAACTCGGGCCGGTAAGCGTTTAAGGTTTCATCCACCCGGGTTGTCATAACCTGGACATCTGCATACCAGAGAGCCGACTGGTAGAGATAGCGGAAGCAGTGAGCTGAGTGCTTCTCATTATTTGCTACGCGATCATGTGTTTCATCGAGACAGATCTTTCGAAGATCACTCTGGAAATAGTGGATTCGATAATCAGAACCCTAATACACATGGATGGCGTTCGGTTTAGCTTGCCAAACAGTGCAACTGATAGAACATCTCTTATGAGACTGCATAGCCACCTTGTAGTCCATATTCTTAGGCACTATCACTCCCCCCAGGAAGCCTCTGCTTCGTTGATATAGCATAATGTCGTTCAAGATTGGATCAGCCGAAACCGAGTCAATTTCGGAACTGTCCATCGAATTTGAGTCAGTCTTGTTGGAATATCTATTTGTAAAGGACATGCATGTAATCAATTTAGTTTCAACGACTATTGTTTTTCTAATTCTTTACATGATTGAACACGGACCCCTTATTCCGTTCTAGATACTTACTTACCTTCCAGAGAATGGGTGCGCCAATGAAAGATTCTATTTTAGGCTTGAATTCGTAACGTGGGCAACCATAAAGCTTACCATTGAAGCCGAGTGAACACGTGTTTCTTTTATGTTATGTGACATATATGATGACGCCATAGGCCGCGAGGACCATGACAGGCCATTGGTCTTGAACACGATGCTTGTTCTCTTGTACCAGGGTGGGCTCGGTAACTCATCGACAAGCTCCAACTTTGCTGTACCGCTTTGGAACTGCATCACACATTGCTTAGTTTGTTGGACGTTATCGAGCATGTAAAAGAGCCAAATCCTCTGGCAACCTATCATCCATGTAATCAGGCGGTTTTAATGTGGGATACTTTTCCTTGCACTCGGAGGCCTTGGCTGCGTAGGAGAAATGCAGTGTAGCGCTCTATCGCACTCAAGATTGAGATACCCCGCTCCAGACTACCATATCTGCTAAACCTTAATTGAGGTTGCACTTCATATTTTCGCCTTATATCGAGATCGCCGGCCTCCGTATGCAAGCAAATAAGCGGCGATCTTGCAATATGACGCAGTATCGCTGATCACAGCTGGGTCACCTTGCAGGAAGGCCGATCGGGTTAGGATCGATACAGTCACCAGAGTTACATGATTAGCGTAATCGACAGGACAAATACAAAATTTTGCATTGGAATTGCCCAAGGGTGACCTTCCGCACTGAATGCAGTTTCGAGGGATTTAGGCCCCATTGTAGTCGAGTCAATGCATGTCGCAGTAAGCGCCAAGGCTCATATTATTCGATACTGTACCACTGCGAGGCGGTGGCAGTCAGAAAGCGTCGCTGAAATTAGGTGGTGGAGGTTTCCAGGTCGGTTGAAGGTGGAACTTGATTTTGTGTACGTACTCGGGGCCATTCAGGCGGATTGACTGATTGAGACGCGCTGGCGTACTTGGGTTGTGGGCCTTACCCGAGAGTCTTGTCAAATATAGATAGGCGGAATGTTTCCTTGCTGTGTGATCAGCAAGATATGAGCAGACAGCTTCCCGCTAAAAGGACCTCTTCTTAACGGTGGCACTAGTGCTAGACCTCACCAGCCTTTGATTCTCTATAGATTTCTCAGGTTGAATTTATATAACTAGATTTACAAATGTCTGGCACCTACACATGCCGCTATTCTGCTGTCACTTGTGCAGAGAATTCTGAGAAACAATTCCAGTACTCTTTCAAGAGTAGGTTGTTTCAGTCAGTTGCTCTGGTAGCTGCGCTTTTTGCGGCAGGAAGTCTTGGTGTCTTAGCTGGTCAAAGCTCTCTCCGCGTCCACGATAACGAGGGATTTTATTGTGAGTTTTCGGAACACATGGTATCCACACTTCAGGGGTGACAAATCAAAAGTGCACGATCTATCGATCATCTTCAGCCGCAATGAATCATTTTCGACAAATTCGAAGGAAGCCGCAGAAGCATGGCATAATCTTATTCCCCGCCATGGTGGATTTTTCAAGCATCCTAACATTGCGCCAGAGGAATCTGTTTTCGCAGTTTTCCATCAATTGCATTGTCTTGTATGTCCCCAGTATACGGCATCAAAACGAAGTAACTGACATAGATGCTCAAAGAATGGAATTAGGGAGGCATATTGGATCTTATATGACGCGATGAATGAGCAAAGGATTATCAAAGACGATACTATGCCCCAAATGGCTCACCCTCGTCATTTCGGGCATTGTATAGACCTCATTCGGCAGGCCTTAATGTGCCAACCAGATCTAACCGTCGAAGTCAAGAATGAAACCATCAGGGGGGTAAAGGGTTTCGGAACCGCACATCAGTGTAAGAACTGGGAAGAACTCATGAATTTCACGAAGACATGGGTGGCACGAACCTATAGGGAACTTTAATCTCTCGAAAAAATTAGTTAGACCCCACCCCAAATATAGAGCCATGCCCCATAAGCTATTACCCTTTTACGGTCACTGCGGTTGTTATGGAAGTAAATGATTATGATATGGTGTTTCACTATATTTTGGCGGTTTCCTGAGCTGTGTGTTATCGTTCAGAGCAAAGCCCCCCCCGGCAACGATTAGCCGCTGTCTCAGTGTCACATAGACCAAAAGATGTTCCACTCCACGTGCCAACAAAGTCCAAGCTTGTCGCATCATGTAGTGAAATTGCTCTCCCAATGAATGCAAAAGGCAGACGAAGTTCATTACCGCGGCATTATCGTTCGTTCCTATATTTGGTATCTAACCGAGAAGATGTCGTTTGCTGCCAGTGCATGAAGACTTCTGAGTAAATCCTCATCTTTCACACTTAGTGTAGACACCGCAGACCCCCAGGCAGAGGGGAAATACTCGGTATCAATGCCACACCTGTTACTCGGCTAGTACAAAATTGCCAAGTTAGGAAAGGGTAGTGATAACCTACGTTGCTCCGACTTCGGGGAGTATCCCTTCATTGAAATAGTGCCTCAGATAGCTCACAGTACACAGGGAAGGCATGCTAAGGCTACAGTGGCCGTACGATAGCTGCTCCACGAGACGAGCTCCTTCGAAGCTATTATGGGCTTTCTTTGCAGATACCAATGGACACGCAGGGTCCCACGTAGTCGACAATATTAGTATTGGCTCTGCTGTTCTGATCCGTGGATATTCGGGGTAGTACTGAGGACGAAAGTTGTGCGTTGTTGGGATCGACCACGATGCTCGATCGTAGATATCAGATGCTTGATAACGCGATACCAGGAACGACAACTCCGGTCTGGATATAGTATGGTTGTAGACTGGCTTAACACCATGAACTGGGGCATCTTGTCCAGTCTTTCGATTATCATTCAATCCAATGAAGATAGTTGAGTCATCCACGAGATACTTGAGAAGCCATGATTCAGAGTATGCGTTATAAGCAGGTGTGTTGTTGCCGTTGAGCAGCTCAGCCAGATTCTTTGCAAGTAGAGGCCAAGACTTTGGCTTGTATAGGGCCATGAGTATTCCATTGCTAACTATAGTTCGACGGGTGATGGCTCCGTAATCCGTACTGTTTAAGTAAACGGGAATTGGTTCGTCTTCGAGTTCCCGTAAGAAGCCATCGAAATAGGACTGGAGCTGGCCAGCTGACTTGAAGTGTTCTCCCTTGATTGATTGCAGCGGACAATCTTCTTTGGCTTCGAAACATTCCTTGAGAAAGCCAGTGTAAATTTTGTCTGTGTCGGTCAACGACTCTTCCAGAAAGAAGGAATTATACCACTGATCTAAGTTGCTAACTCCATCAAGTACCATTCGAGAGATTTGCTCTGGAAACATCTGCGCATATGTCTGACCGAGTGTAGTTCCATCTGTTCTCCCGTTAGTGAATCACCTCGCTAGCTGAATGGAGTGAATATACAACTAAGTCCCCAGTAGTACATATTTTTCTGTCCAATCGCATCGAGAATTAAGTTCATATCGTATGCGGTTTGGGGGGTGTTAATGTATTCCCCGTGCTCACCCATCATATCTCGACAGGCCTTTGCTTTATTCTCCGCCCTAGTGTACATCTCACCGGCTTGGTACTCAAGATTCCAAGGGTTGCTTGCAAACGCGGTAGCCCGTTCGCCAGTGTTTTGGTAGCAAACAGCTTTCGGTATCGATCCACTGACACCACGAGGGTCGAAACTCAGTAAGTGGAAGCCTTCTCCAACGAGTTTGTTCAAATCGGACGCAGATCCGCGCAATAACCCCATTCCACTAGCTTAAGCATGTCAGAGAATGCCATTCCTTTCGAAGCCTTAACATACCTCCAGGTCCCCCGGGATTTAAGAAAATATGCCTATCTCCAGTAGCGGATGCATTTTTGGCTAGCATCCTTATGATCGGTAACGAGAAAGTCTTGTCGGACGATTGGTTGAGATGGTTCACGGGCACTTCCAGTCGGGAACCTCCGCGTCGCGTCAACGCGGTTCAAGAAATGCCACAAAACATATGCATACTTACATTGAAGTGTATGGTTGTTAGCTTCGCCACAGCTCTTCCATTGCAAGACTGGCTTATTATGAGATTTAAGGGGCTTCTGGAACTCGTTCGCAAAACATAATCCCACAATCGCAGAGCTTATATAAGTCGTCACCAGCGCACACCAAACGAGGCTATTCCAGCCTTTGGTGCCAAACATAATGGGCGGTGGTATTTTCAGGTAAAGCCTGGCGTGTTTGGATTAATACTGCCACGGTCTGATTAATGTGTTCTTCCTGAAGTGGGCTGACAGCTCAAGAATCTGAATGTGTGTCGGAGAGTTGATCATGTATGTCCGAAGTAAAAAAAGTCGATGTACCAGTAGCGACTTGAAGTCATAAATCATCAGAACTGAGTAGGTATGCGCTGGCTGTCGTGCACCAGCAAGTGGGTTGTCTTCTTGTTGGTTCACGCAACCCTCCAGGTCCATTACGTTCACTTACTCTTGCCTTTGTGTAACTGTTTTTGCCCCAGCCACACTGTGATTTTCTGCCGCGCACAACCGCTCACTGGCATAACTGGCTACCGGTAGTCAGCTTAGTTATTTGGTTGGTGGGGAGATCCATATATGATATTCAGTATGTGGATGGGGATGGCAGAGATGGGTATGGGCTCCAAAGTAATGAAAAAAGTATTTTAAGCTCCTGATACTGACATTTGGCAGCTGTCAGACCAGGGTCGAGGATCATACAATGGCCAGGAGTGGTGCACCGCGTTCATGACATCGCTCATACAATGCCTGCAGCGGCATGGCACAATCTGGACGAGCATAGCTCGATATTGAAGCGGGTGTTGCGCAAAATAGGCCTGAGACCAGTAGAGTATTGAACTACTTCAGTGAAAACAGCAACTACAAGGAGCAGGATAACATTCTGTACTACGAGTAAAACCCCTGAGACCCCCAAATTTTCCAGAGTTAAAACATTTGACATACACCATACTTTCTAAATCAGATAGTTGACCAGACTTACATAATGAAAACATAATCAGGGTAAGATATTGATTTCTAATCTCATACCTTAGGGAATAACAGATCTATTGACAGAGTAAGGCAGAATGATCATCTATCCTACACGAACGGGCCTATCTATAAGCTTTAGAAACTATCATTTAGGTTACTGGCACGAGTTGCAGGAAAGGGTACTAGTATACCAAGTCCAGTAGCCAAAATATTTAACCCGTCGCTCCAAAGAGGAGGAACTTTCCTGGACAGAAGCAGATAAGATAACGATTGGAAAACCTCATATCTGTGGAAGCAGCCGAATAAGTAAGATGATGCACTCAGAAATATTATTCTATTCAAAATACCAGACTTGACAAGCTATTCTGCTTTTCTTCCATGGTATTTACCTCTCACCTACCACTTAGGTACTGCATGGTGCATATACAGTTTGTCGAGATTGTTAGCCAGTGGATTATTCCTGCAGTATCAGTAACCTCTGCATGATATTATCCTTGATTCCTGTTCGAAGTTTTCCAGTAGATTGAAGTATCTGTATCAACGTCTCCGAGAATCACAGGGCCATCTCCTGTTTTTGATTATTTTTTCTTAAAAAAAAAGCCCTAACTGTCAATCTTATCTTGAGCACCATCCAAAAGCCGGAACCATCCTCAAAGCCCAACCCACAAAAGCATTCCACCTCGACAGGATTCTTTATATATACCACTACTGCACTCCTTCTAAAGATTGCTCCACCGTCACTTCAATCCTCACTGTTACTGTATCATTTACAGCCAAATCCCTAGCCCTCTATTAACCACCCCCAGAAACAATCAGCACCATGTCCAATCCCTACCTCAACGGCCTCGTCAACGGCCACGGCGACAACGACAACCACGGCGTCCCCATGTCCTACGCCGACCTCAACGCATCCGGTTGGAACGGCGACTGGGACTTAGCTCCTGCTTGTGCTGAGGCCCAATGGCGGGTGGAGCTCGAGGCCAACCCTGACCTGCCCGCGGACCGCTTGGGGGGCGTGGTCGTGTTTCGAGGACTGGACATGCGCCTGTTTCCCATCGTGAACGGTCAGGCGCAGGAGCCATTCGAGTATGAACGCCAGGTGGAGTGGGTGTCAGAAAGTAACGAGTTCGAAGAGGCGTTTTATGCGTTTTGTGAATTGCTGGCGCAGGACAACTGAGGTTCGTTGTGGGGTAGATCGATAACGTTTGGTCTGTTTTTGCTCGTTGAACCATAACGGGAAGGAAGCAGAAAACGGACAAAGAAGGAGAAAGCAATCAAAGCATATTCTTTCACGAAATCTACAGCAGTAAGCCTTCAGTGGGACAACTCCAGACCCCACCTTCTCATATCTTTCTGATTGCAGTTACCATGTACCTTGAATATTTAGAGTAGCAGTCATCAGTTAATTGGTTAGTGTGTAAGCTGCGGACACCAATCAAGCCTGTTAGTGGGGGCCATACTATTGTGCTCTGAAGTAACACCCGTAGTAGAAGGTCATATTATAATGTTAAATAACTGTATATACTAATGGTCAGGCAATCCGATATTTTCCATGAAATATCCCCATAGAAAATGTAACCGGGGTCTCAGATTCGCAGTCCGTATGAAAATGAATCTTTCTGGGGATGTGTTTGCGATGGATCCGTTGCTGACGGTTACGGATGATCGATTGCTGTAGGTGGAGAGGTATTAACAGTGGAAATTGTTGCCGAGGTAAGATATGGTGGTGCATCAGTGCGAGGGGAAGCATGCGACGATTCTGGGGGAAAGGTATGTTAATGGGTTGCAGTTGATGTGGAGGCGGGTGTTGGGAGAGGGAGGTTTAGACTGTATAATGATATGATATAACTGCGCTGTTGTTGCAATATGAGGTCAGTAGCTTAGTTGCGCATATATCGAGGGCTGAACCAGAAAATGTTATGGGAGTTACTATCCATGATTGCGTCAGCATTGGATGATGTTATCCTGCTTCTGGTGTCCTTTATTGAACTACACAGAGGGTTAGAAGTCATGTATTGTGGGAATAATCACACGGAAAGGCTAATATGCCGATGATGATGACTATGATGATAAAGAAGGAGAGGAGAAGAAGGAGGAGGACGAGTATATAGGCTAGCTACATAATGGTTCAACCATACTAGGTAGGAAGGTGGGAATGGTTAGGTGACCGTCACAGCGGCTGGACTTACACCATATTCTCCGACATGCCTTGTGTTGTTGACCAGTTATGGGGCTGAATTCTTACATATAACAAATTTACTTGAGTCTTCAGGCGTGGAATTTAAATTTGTGAACTATACATTTGATATTGACGTAGCTTTTGACTAACTTGCTAGGCATAGTATCTAGTATCACGAAGATCTGTCAACGCACTAACCACTCGACCAAAAACAATATATCGCGTCTAATAGTTAGACAGGCGACAGAAAGATATGTCTCTCAACATAGAGGGCTTATAGTAAATAACATAAACACCGCTTGAGCCTCATCGTAGGTACAAATACAGAAAAGAAAAGAGATTACGAACACCATGTGGGTCATCCCTCCTACGTTCAGAGCTTCACAATTGCTGGAGACTGAGAGACAGAGTTTTCATCTGTAAAATATTGCACTTACTCATCATCAGTATCTACTTAGCTTTACTAATTAGGCCTGTGTCCGTGACGTATCCATGGTGGAAATATTAGATATTTGACAGCTCGTAATAATGCCTATTATTTCGACCGTGACATATCCTGTTTGCAGGTATCTCGACCGCTTTTGTAATTAATACTTGTTCCTATACAAGTACTCTGGGTAGTTGCAGCGTATTACCGTTATGGGCTTTTGTGGCTTATGGTACATGACAAAGTATACTAGGTTTATTATGTTAATACTTCACGGCCGTTACCTGCATGATGCCGATAACAACGGTCCACCGACAATCGCGGGGCGCAAAAATGATTCACCGAGCTGGAGGGTCAGCCATTTAAAACCTAGCAAGTAGCAAGTCAGGAACCAAGGCTTACAGCACACCCTGGAACATTTTGAGTTATTTTCAGGCCACACCTTTGGGCTGCAAGTGCAAAAGTCACAACAACATCACATACTGCTATTAATAGATTTCTGATTCTTGATACTCTGTAGACATAAATTCTATTCCCATGGTCTGTTGGTCACTTTTTAATAGAGGGATATATATATTATATGCATTTTATACCTGTAACCCTCAAGCTTTCATTTGTATTAAATGCAAGATAATTACGGAGTAGTGAGAGGTATTTGATCGGAGTAAGAAAGAAAGAGAGTGATGGAAATGATTGCATCATGTGGAGAGGAGAATTAGGGAAATTTTCCTACGTAGGCAATAGGCATGTCTCGGAGTCCGGACTGGCACTAACCCCAAAGCAGCTAGTCAGGGTCCGGGCCAGACCAGTCTGCACTCTGACTAGTGACTTGACTACAAGCTGATTGCCCCTAGCGACGCTGTCCCGTGGGCGGGCAATTATTTGTGTACACACCCGAGCCCTCGTCATTTACCCCAGGCTTTCTTTGGAGTAATTGCTTCCAAGAATACATTCTTGGTCGACTACGGAGTACTAGATACCAGATTGCCCTTATCTAGATCACTTCATGCACTCACTGACAGCACGATTCAGTTTCACATACCGATCGGACTCTGCATTCTTGCCTCCCCCGGACATCATTACATTGGCATCCCACAACACTTAGTTAGACTAATACTTGCTGGGGTCTTGGCGACGATAAGCGGCCACACCCCGTGATAGTCCCAGTTTCAGCATCGGTTCCCCCCTCATCATCTGTCCAGCATTGACTCTTTCTTCTTTTTCTCTTCTGTCTCTTTCCAGTCCGCTTTCCAACCCATTGCCCGGCCTGGCACCACGACTTCCTCCACCCCCCCGACCCTCTAGTTCCGGTGCAGATCCTCGAACTGGAGAGAGTCCCCGTTGATCAGCTATCGTCGCATCCACGCCTATTCCTATCTAGTCATCGAAAGAACTTCCCCGGCTCCGACTAATCAAGTTAAGGTGGCATTACTATTGGGTGTTAGAGACGCTTAGTGCACCTCGAACCATCCCAGGCCGGGTCCGGGTCCATCTCCGCCGCTCGACTAGTATTAGTATCCTCTCTTTGACCACTCGCGCCCGCACTATTTCCCCTTCCTTTCCTCTCCCATCCATCTCGCCCTCATTTATCCTTTGTGCGCTACTAAAACCATCCACATCTCGCCTTGGCAGGGGTTTTGGTAGCTAGCGCTTCCTCGCATCTTGCTCCATCTACCGCACTGGGATCTCTCTGTTCGCATTCGTTTCTTCTCTGCGGTTGTGGGAGCATTTTCAGGAACCGGCCACTCAGCTGCGCGCAATTATACGAGGCTGTTCAACCGATATTCTCACCTTTTAGTCTATCCCTGTCAATCGTTCAGTCGCTTGAATTGCTGCATTCTAGTCCACCAACCGCGCGATCAATTCGCCCACCCTCTTCTTGCCTATGCGATAGAAAAAGGTGAGTCGACTCACCCCAGTGCGATTGTCTATACATCGGTTACATCGAGTTATTCATGACATGGATCATCGAGTCTAGAACATACAACTATTGCCTGCGCAAAGACACCATTGCTAACTTAAGACATCCCCGTCCTGCAGGCTATGTCTCTACCTCAGCGTCCGGGGAAAGCCTCCCCGCGACGAGAAGATACCTACTCCTCTTTTCGAGAGTCCTCCCGCCGACGGCATCGCACCCACGAGAGCGGCCGCTACCATGAATCATCAGCCGAATCCCCATCAGGGCACCGACACCATCGCCATCACCGCTCACGCAGCTCCCGAAGACGCGACGATGTGGACGAAGAGAGAGGAGAAGTGGGCGCAGAATCAAGACACAAGAAGACTCTATCGAAGCCGGAACGCAGTCGGGTCGACCAAAACCATCCGCACTATCATTATCGCCAGAAATCTCAGAATATGCCCACGCAGCCATCGACGACCGGGGATGAGCCCCTAATGGGAGCAGACGGGGAGGCGGAAACAAACAGCTCGCAGAGCATGGACTACAAAGGAAAGGATAGGGTGTATGTGACGGAGGGAAATATCAACCAGCCCCTAGAACGACTTCCAAATCGACGTCGCATCAAGAAACGGCGATCATCACGCAAAATTACCCGGAGAGCAGCGGCAGCGGAGAGGAAGCGCCAGGAGGCCTTGGAGCAAGTGCGGCCACCCAGCCCGTGGACAACATACTGCGCGATCATTACCTTCTGGGCTCCCGACTTCACCTTGAAGTGCTTTGGAATGCCCAAAAAGGCCCAGCGGAGTGCCTGGCGAGAGAAGATTGGCCTCATCAGTCTCATCCTACTCGTCGGAGCATTCGTCGGTTTTCTGACGTTCGGATTCACAGCGACCGTGTGCGGAACCCCTCCCACACGCCTGAGGATTAATGAAGTCAGTAGCAACTACATGATCTTCCACGGCAAGGCTTACGATCTATCCCACTCCACCCACCCGGCCGCTGCTGGCATCCCTGCCGGTTCCAATGTCCTCTGGGACCTGCCCCACAAGTACGGAGGACAGGACGGAAGTTTCTTCTTCCAAGAAGTCAATGGGGCGTGCAAGAATCTAATCACACTTGCCGACGGATCGGATGTGCCTACCAATTCAGCCGGCGACCTCGCCTGGTACTTTCCCTGTCACGCTTTCAATCAAGATGGGTCGTCCAAACCGAACAAGACGGTGGATTACTACCTTGGCTGGGCCTGTCATACGTCGGGGACGGCTCGGAAAGCCTTTTATAACTTGAATAGCGCCGGAGACGTGTACTTCACGTGGGATGACACCAAAAATACGAGCCGAAACCTTGCCGTTTACGATGGCGATGTACTCGATCTGGATCTTTTGGAATGGTTCAACGCATCTCAGGTGAACTGGCCATCGAAATTCGATGAGCTTCGCGAGAATTCCAAGGTCCGTGGGGTCGACCTCACGTACTATCTGCAAACGGGCCAGGAAAAGAGGATCGGCCAGTGTCTGTCGCAGATCATCAAGGTCGGCAGTATCGACACTGATACGGTTGGATGTATCGCCTCAAAGGTCGTCCTATACGTCTCGTTGATTTTCATCTTGTCTATCGTCGTGGTAAAGTTCATTTTCGCTCTGCTCTTCCAATGGTTTATATCCGCTCGCTACGCTGCACCCAGGACCAGTATGGGCTCCGACTCCAAGACACGGAACCAGCAAATCGAGGACTGGGCCAACGATATTTATCGACCTGGTCCGCGCATGACGGATTACAGTATGGTGGAAAGGGGCACCAAACGGGCAAGCTTCCTGCCGACTACCTCTCGCTTCTCCAGCCCGTACACTGTGAGCAACGGAGGTAAGCAGAAATATCAGTACGTCACGATGGCGAGCCAAAATTCAACAACACGCCTAGTGCCAGGTGCCACCAACTCGATGTACAAGCAAAGCCACAACAGCAGCGGGGGGAGCATCGGGCCCGATGGCTCACGCCACAATGGATCAGCCAGTCGATCAAGTCTGGCCCTTCCCGGACAGGACTCACGGTACTCAACTGCCATGCTCGAATCAGAAGCTCCGGGGATGGGCGGGTATGTCCACGAGGGTGTGATCCCGCAGCCACCGCCGGAATGGCAACCCTACGGGTTTCCTCTCGCCCACTCACTCTGCCTGGTTACCTGTTACTCGGAAGGTGAAGAGGGCATCCGTACTACATTGGACTCCATCGCCATGACCGATTATCCGAACAGCCATAAGACTATCCTGGTGATCTGCGATGGAATGATCAAAGGAAAGGGTGAGGAGTTTTCCACCCCAGAGATTGTCCTAGGAATGATGAAAGATCCCATCATCCCCAAGGATGAAGTGAAATCATTCTCATATGTTGCCGTTGCCACCGGGTCGAAGCGTCACAACATGGCAAAGGTGTATGCCGGATTTTATGATTACGGCGTGGACTCCGTTATTCCAGAGGAAAAACAGCAGCGCGTCCCGATGATGGTTATTGTAAAAAGCGGCACTCCATCCGAAGCAAACAAGTCAAAGCCGGGAAATCGGGGCAAGCGAGACAGTCAGATCATTCTGATGTCCTTCCTCCAAAAGGTCATGTTCGACGAACGGATGACAGAACTTGAATACGAAATGTTCAACGGCTTATGGCAGGTGACCGGCATCTCTCCTGATTTCTATGAAGTCATTCTCATGGTCGATGCCGACACCAAGGTGTTCCCCGACAGTTTGACCCATATGATTGCTGCGATGGTCAAGGATCCGGAGGTAATGGGACTATGTGGTGAAACGAAGATTGCCAACAAGACAGACAGCTGGGTGACGATGATCCAAGTATTTGAGTATGTATCCCCCACTTTTGTCTTGTGGCAATACTAATACAAGCAGGTATTTTATCTCGCATCATCAAGCCAAGGCCTTTGAATCGGTGTTTGGTGGTGTTACGTGTCTTCCCGGGTGCTTCTCGATGTATCGGATCAAAGCACCAAAGGGTGGTCAGAACTATTGGGTTCCGATTCTGGCGAGTCCTGATGTGGTGGAGCATTACTCGGAGAATGTGGTCGATACGCTGCACAAGAAGAATCTGCTTCTGCTAGGTGAAGACCGGTATTTATCGACACTGATGCTACGTACCTTTCCCAAGCGAAAGCAGATCTTTGTGCCCCAGGCTGTCTGCAAGACGCAGGTGCCGGACAAATTCATGGTTCTACTCTCACAACGACGACGCTGGATCAACAGTACCGTGCACAACTTGATGGAGCTGGTCCTGGTACGAGACTTGTGCGGGACATTTTGCTTCAGTATGCAGTTCTGCATCTTCATTGAGTTGATTGGCACGCTCGTGCTTCCGGCAGCCATTGCTTTCACCTTTTACGTGGTCATAAACTCGATCGTGCACAGGCCAGTACAAGTGATTCCGCTGGTACTGCTTGCTCTAATCCTGGGATTGCCGGGAGTGTTGATTGTGGTAACGGCGCACAAGTTTGTATATGTGCTGTGGATGTTTATATATTTGCTATCCTTGCCAGTGTGGAACTTTGTACTACCAACTTACTCGTACTGGAAGTTTGACGACTTCAGCTGGGGCGACACGCGGCAGACGTCCGAAGGGAAGGACAAGGGGCACGAAGCAGGGGAGGGAGAGTTCGACAGCAGCAAGATCACAATGAAGCGGTGGCGAGACTTTGAAAAGGGTAAGTCAACTCCAATGCGCGTGATGACCAGAACTTACAGCTTGTTATAGATCGCCGACTGCGGATGCAGATGTCGGGCTGGGGCCAGGCTCCGGGGCCGGGAGGGTATTCAACCTATCAAGACCCCTATGGGGGGCATTAACCATTGTGGTTGATTATTTTGACTGTATATTTCGGATGTCTGATGAGTTACGACGGATTGTACTATTGTAATTTTCTGTTTCTTTGCCGCCAGCTGGGGTCAGCTGGATTGTGCCTGTCATTCGAGCTGAATGACCGTACGCTCCGGCTGGCTTTTTTGAATATGGCTTTATAATGTCGTTTAATGCGTTTGGATTCAGCATGCGCTACCACAGCGATTGTGATGTAGCAGATACGAGTAACGATATCGACGACTTGAATAATATGGATGCTTTCAGGGGTATTTTCAGAGGGTTCAGTGTACATAAACGAGTACGCCGACCCTCTTTTGCAAACCACTCCTACAGTCTCATCCACATCACGGCGTAGCTATAATTAAATAAGCCCTCACTCCGATATCCCACTCCTCGCGGCCCAAAACGCACACTCCCTCATTCCCCACTCATCCCTCCTCAACCCCGCTGCAACCCCAACCCCATCCCCGCCAGCCCGCTCATCATTCCCTTCCCCAAATACCATCACCTTCCCAACCCCTAGCCCCTCCCCGGAATCCGCACTGTACCTCTCCCACACCTCCCTCCCCTCATACCTGCCCCCCAGAACATTCGGATCGCCGTACACCACAAATGATGTTATATATGCATGGAACAAACCCGCCACCTCCCTCTGAGCCTCCGATATTCCCCGCACCCCCGGATTAAACGTCTCATACTCCATCTGATCCCCGTGATTCGCGCCCCCAATGACGGTTTTATTCAACGCCCAGCGATACAAAAATACCGGCTGATTAGCAGTAGTATCAGCAGAAGCGAACCCCGCCGTCTGCCGTACTGGACACGCATACGCGTAATGTCCATACGCCGCTTCGAGGCGCTTGTATTGCCTTCCGAGCTCCGCGATTGGTCTCGTCTCTAGATATGGCGATGCCGAGGCGTAGATGTTTGGATCGGGGTATATCTCATCGATGAGTTGTATGTCACTCTCGGGGTATGCGGGGAGCAGTGTTCGGAAGAACGAGGTGAAGTCCTCCGAGAGGGATAGATTGCGAGGGACGTAGTAGGTTCCTTCGTTTGTGTTGAATCCTGTCAGGATCGGCATTCTGTTCCACTGGCCAGAGCGCCATGCGTCGATGGGCCGGCGGTGGATGATCTCGTGGTCGATGACGGGCTGGAAGGCCCACCGGATAGACGGGTTGTATTTGTCGAAGACGGCGATGGAGGCGGATGTTATGGTTTTGGATGGAAGGGCCCGGAGACAGGGAAGGATTGCTGTGTCGTTGGGGAGGTTGGTGCAGCCGGTTGAGGTGAGGAAGTCGGTGAATTGGATTTCGTGGAGGGCGGCATTGTACGGGTGCACAGCGCGGGAGGTGGCAGCGCCAGATTCGATGATGGCGCGGTGGAAGAGAGGCGTGGTATTTTGGTCGGGGGTGTAGTTCATAATGTGGTGGGCAATCTAGGAGGTATTAGCTAGGGAGAGGTTGTAGAGGGCGGATGAAAGGGGAGGGGGTTGTTTACGGAGTGTGCGCCGGCGGAGAGGCCAATTAGAGTGACTTGGGTTGGGTCGCCGTTGAAATGCGCGATGTTGTCTTGGACCCATTGGAGTAGGAGGATTTGGTCGTGCAGGCCTAGGTTGAGGATGCCTTCTTTGGCGGTTAGGGTCGAGGGGAGAAAGCCGAGGGCGCCGATGCTGATGGTTTGTTAGTTGTGGTCGGGTTAGATTGGGGAAAGCATGATATACGTACCGGTAGTTGAAGCTGACTGCAACAAAGGGCTCGTCGGACCAGCCGACCATTGAGGCAGTGTTGTGTCCGGAGGCTGTATATTTAGCGGTGCATAAAGAAGGTGGTTGAAGGAATTTGCACTTACCAGTGCCGCGATTGTAGGCGCCTCCGTGCACGTATACAGCAACTGGGAGCTTTCCCTGGGCACCATGAGGCCGGAAAACGTTGACCGTGAGACAGTCTTCATCGCCACCTATGTCTTTCGGATTCAAGAGTTGCTTCCCGGGACACCTAAAAGCAATTAAACAGGAGGTCAATATAGTATAGAAAGGGGAAGCCTACCTCGGGCCGAAATCACTAGCATTGATAATGTCGTCCGACGCATTGACACCCATCGCGCGGCGGAACCGTCTATCCCCAATTGGAGGCAATGCATACGGAATCCCTCGAAAAGCGTCCACAGGGGATTTGAGCGTGTCTGTCAAGGTGGTACCCACAACGGTGCCCTGTGCAATTATGACGCGAGGTCGACTGAAGAGCACGACATCTTGTAGTGCTGTTGGGACCCACGGAGCGAGGATAGCTTGAATCTGCTCGGTTGGATGGGAGGCGAGTAGCTGGGCGAAAAGCAGGAGAAGGACTGGCAGTGAGGCCAGAATAATGGAGCGTACACTTGGCATGTTGAAGTGTGTTTTAGCTGGAGAAGGGCGGGGGACCTTCTCACTATTTATCATCGGGTCTACTTCTGGCGCCGAGGATATCTTTCGCATCTCTGTTTGCCAATCTTATCTCCGCTTCCTTATCGCTATCTCGGATACTTCTCCGGAATCGGGGTCGGCAGATGCAGCAGGGCTGTTGTTGCATGACTGAGTGTGCAAGGTGATCAAAGTGGAAAATCCGATCATGGTGTTGTGGGGACGTGTTTTTATTCTTATTCTTTTTAATTTCGAAGAATGTATGGTAAAAGTGTCACTGAACCGTAAAAACATATTGCGAAGGTGCTATAGCCCATCAATGTTGGTTTGTGCTACGCTGTGCCTCGCAAAGGGCCAAGAAGGATTTTAATATAGGGGCGTACTGCTGCATTGGGTACTTGGAGTAGTACTCTACATGTTGTTTCCAAAACGATGTCCTGAGCGAATAATCGGATTCCATTCTGAGATGAGAAGTAAAGTAGTAATGAAATCAAAGGGAAATGATTTAAATATATATCCAAGGTCACAGAATGTAAATGCGATATTGTACAGCCGTAAGAACAAAATGTGTGCCTGAATGCATACTTTTATTACTATCCTTATAGCAAAGGTAAAGTTTCTGGGGCATGAGAGTCGGATCTCAAGCTATGGTCCATTGTCATGAGAGTAATATCTAAATTTATAGTACCACGACCCTACATTGCAGAAACAGGAAGTAAGTATGGACAGTTAATAGAAAGCCTGAAATAAAATATTCTTTATCAGATTAATAAAAAGTAAGTATTGGGAGATTTTCAGGTTCCACTCTGTGCCGTAAGGGAGTTGATGCCCGTTAGGTAAGGCATGCAGTCGGTCTCGAAATTCCACTGACCTTGAAACACACACTGATTGTTTTCCTGTCCCGCTGCCAAGATTTTAGCGGGGAAGTTATAGAGGAGAGCCACGCGTTTACAAATGAGGGTGGCCAGGAATCTTTATGGTACAATACCTGAAATGTATATAAGATGGTATTGAATTATATTCTTATACTAGTAATGGCTTATTAATTTGCAAATCCTACCATGACAATACTTAACCACGGGAGATACCTATGGAAGTACATGGAACCTCCCACCCCGGTACTGTAGATCTCAGGGAGCCAGGAATGCCTGTTCCTGGTTCCTCGCAGACGAGCTATATAATATCAACTTCCTCTTTCTGGCAACCATGTATTACTGTCTTATTATAATTTATATAGTTAATAAATATATAAGACATTCTCAATTATTTAATATGATAAAATAAGACAGTTGTTTCCTAATCCTCTTTGCCTGCAGTTGTTATTTATTAATCATTATTTGCCGGCTATAAGGGTGAATATAATGAGATAGTGTGAAGAGTAGGTCTTATTCGCGAACACAAAATGTAGGGTTGATTTTCTTAAAGTATTGTTGCTAACTATCTTCTTTCCTCTATCCGCGAATAGTAGAGTATTCGCGGGTAGCCTGTGGGTCACGTGATGAACACTAGCCGGGCCTCGCGGCGGGACTGCTATCAGTATGGATATTCCTCGTGATTAAGTTATCGCGAGGGTTATAAGGATTTATGTCCTTACATTTTCTTAACTTATTCTGTGTAATAGATATTTATAAAGTTCTATAGGGGTACTACTGGTTTCTGGAATCTGATGCTCTGTCTGACCAGTAGTAGTTGCTAAGTAGGGTTATCAGATATGGGTGCTAATAATATATTATCGAGTTACTACTAATCATCTGAATCTATTTATCCTAGTATAATTAGTGGAATTATATGTTCAGATGCGCTGAGTAGCTTTTAGTAGCCGTCTTATTATATCTTCGGGGATTAATTATATTGAATGTTCTCTTGGAGCAGTGTATAAATTATGCACTGTATATAGCATGTATTGTAGTAGACTAGGAAATATACTAAAATAATCTATTATCTGAGAATAGGCTAGTCCGCGGGAGTGGCGCTGAGAGAATGTAAATAAATGTAAATTATATAGAAGCCTGACTTGTCAGTCACTGTATAGCAGTTCTTGTTAAGATCTTCTGCGAGCAATTTACGGGTTTGTTTGCCCTATGTACCACTTTACAGTAATGATGATGATGATGATGATTCATACGCTGGCCCCTCGCTTAAGGTGATATGCAGGATCTATTATCTGCACTCTCTATATACAACTTTGGATGTGAACTATTACTTTCCTGATGAATTTAGAGCCTTGTCAAGGCCTGTGTGGGCCAGTGTCTGGGATTATGTTTTACTGTTTTTATAGCGCGTGACTTTGAAATCTTTGTGATGCCTCCGCGAAGTCCAGGACTGTCCTGAGGACGCTGCTGTCTGGCGGGATATCTTGTAGTCTATCTTCTCTATCTTGACCTGCTTCTTCTAGTATTTTTAATATTTTATTTAAGGCTCCTCTAATCTTTTGCTGTAGTATTTGATATATTATACTAAGCTGTGGGCAGTTGATAAGTATATGTATTACTATCTCCGTGGTTCTATACTCGCACTGCTTATCTTCCCGGAAGCCATGTTGTTTATTATATATTGCCAGCCATGAATGGTGTGACGGCGAGTGACGTCTCAGGGTCACGTGACTTCTGTTTTGTTTGCTTTGTTTGCCTGCCTCGCGTGGCTTGCTTATCTTTGTATGATCACACGTTCTCCCTGAGCTTCTTCCTTTCTTTCCTCATGCTAGAAATTCTCGTTAGATAGCACCAAATTTGACTATTTGAACGGCTTCCACAAATGGCCTGTGCAGAGCTGTATAAGCAGGTATACTTGATTCTGAGAAAGTAAGTTATATAAATAATAAGACCTGCTGGATAACAGGCCTTGGTTGATGTGGTATAGGTGTTCTCTATTTTTTGAGATCCTCCATTCTTGTTCTTACTCTTGGTAGATCTTTCTGTGTATGTATTTTTTCTCCTGTGTGAGAAGATGTTTGAAGGAGTGCTTTTTATTTATATCTACTGCATCTTTAACTAGCTAGTTAGCTGTCTTGTTTCTAGGGTCCCCGCAGTAACCCGGTACCTATTGCAGTTGTAGTGGAATTTCTCAGGCTTTCAGCTTGCTAGCTGAGTGGTTAATAGCCTGGATGATGCACTGACCTGATTTATTTTATGAGTTTTTGATTACTTGCAGAGCAGACATGTTATTACTGAGAATTATTACCGGCTTATGATTTGTTTCCGCGCTTCTTTGGTTTCTCTGTGCTAGCTGGAATACTAATCTAATGGTATAGTAAATTGCCATAAGCTCAGCTGTATAAACTAACCAGTACTCTATTAAGCTGATACTGATTTATTAAGATTTTAGGACCTGTAGATTGCAGTCGAGAGTTACTGCTGCTTTATCCAGTTGATTCTACTTTTCTGAGGCATCTGAGAAGACTGTGATGCTGGTTACTGATTTTTGTCTTGCTAGGGCTCGGGCCTGCGCTTTCTCTTGGTTGGGTTTAATATTAATCTTGATAAAGGGTTGTGCTTGCCATGGTGTCAATGGCTTTGGGTCAATAGTCTCAAGAGTTTGTAGACACCTCAAGTCTATGGTTTGTATTGTCTCTGCTAGTGGAAAATATACTATACTGTAAATGTGTGTGCTGTATTCCATGGCTTGTTTTATAATTCCTTACACTGGATGATTGTCTGGTAGAGTACTGAACCGGGCTGCTGTGGTCTGTACTCGCAGCTTTAGATGTAGGTGAGTAAGCAGTATGTGAGACTTAATTTCCAGGGTGTTGGTAGAGACTGTTTGGAAGGCAGAGAGAATATAAATAAATGCTGTGTGCTGCAGTGTCTCAAAGAATTATAGGTGTGTTTTACTGTGTAGCGGATCATGCCATACAGTTGATGCATAGTTAATGGTGGGTGTAATACACGCTTGGTAGAGCTGGTGTATTTACTCTGGTTGAAGATGTCGGAGCCTGCTCAGGATAATAATTCTTTTGGTTGTCTGTTTAACTGTGTGTTGTATATATTTTTTTATTGTATCTCTGTATCAAAGATGACCCCCAGAAGTTTGGCTGTGTCTGCTGGTTTAATTACTTTATTATTTATAGTTATCTCGCCCCTGTCCTGGGCTGGTTTGTGATGTGTGAGATGAATTAGCTTAGTTTTCTTAGCTGTAAATGATGTGCCGGTTTTCTGTGTTTATTACTCAGTCTGCAGGATATCTTCTTTCTGGATCTTTTGGATATTCTCCTCTACTGAGGAACTGGTTTACCAGCAAAAGTAGTTGTTAATAAATATTGATGCTTTACTGTTGCTGTCAACCGGTTGATCAACCAGATCTGAGTTATAGAATCCAAATAAGATAAGTGAGAGTAGGGAATCCTGAGCTAGCCCTGTATTTTCTAAAGGGATATTATCTGATTTGAAGTCATCAAATGTTATACTGGCTGATTGGCTTGCTATAAAGCTAGAGATTTATTATCGAGCCTTTAACGGTATCCTCTTCGCCCGCAGATACATGTCAAGAGTGGTCTTGCTGACCCCGTTAAAGGTACCTTTTAGGTTAAATATAATTAATATTACTACTCTGGATTGTACCTATGCTTGATCAACTGTATTCGCGAGCATCAGCAAGGCTTGCTCGGTGTTCCGTCCCGGCCTGCCTCTGAATTGAGTGTTAGGGAGCAGCTTGTATTTCTCTGCCTAATACAAAAGTCTTCAGGCTATGACAGTTTCTAGCAGCTTTCCCAGTGTATTGAGCAGGGAGATCGGATGGTATATTCCCGGCACGGAGTAATCCGGCTTGCCGGGCTTGCGGAGGACGATGATATACGTCTGTTTCTATTCTCTCGGGTAGTATCCCAGATCCACTGATTTTGTGAAGATAGTGGTAATAGTTCCCTTTAGAAACGTCCAGAGATGTTTCCAGACCAGGGTCGGGATTCTGTCTCGGCCCGGGGCTGTAGTCCCCTTTGCGACTCGGAGTGATTGGTAGATCTCCTCCTCGGTGATTGGTTTCCATGGTAATTCTTCAGCCGGGCTGATGTCTTCACTTTCCGGTTCGGATATCTTCGGGAAGGTTTTGAGAAATGCTTCCGCCTTGTGTTGGTTATCCGCAATCTCCTCAGTGCCTACTTGGATTGCTGGGATGTTTATATAGGCGTCTCGCGGGTGCATGTAGGTGGCTGTTTTCCATATCTGGCCTTCGCCTGCTTTGTCCAAGAACTTCTTTAAGTGAGTTGTTTTTGCTTTTTCTACAGCTCTCGTCCATTTTCTTCTCTTCTTGCGCATTATCTCAAACATGGACTTGGTATTTGGGTGGTCTGATATCCAGGTAGTATATTTATCTTGCTACTTTCTTCGGGCTTGGTTGGCTTTTACTTGCTGGGTCTTAAGTTCTGGAGTGAACCAGTGTTTTGAGTATGGGCATGGTGCCTGTACTGGTACGTGTTGGTCCAGAGCTGTTGTTGTAGTTTGAATCAGGTTTTCAACCACATGGTCTAGATCTCTGTTTGTCTGGATTCTTGGGTACTGGTTTATTTCCCTCAGTATGGTTTGGCCTACGCGAGTCCAGTCTGCACGGCTGTAGGCTTGTTTTGGTTTGGGCTTTTTTGCTTGCTCTGGGTGGAGACTTTATTTGGAGTATGTTTCTCTATGGTCTGATCCATAATTGTTGTGGTATAGTTAGCACTTGACCAGCCTGTTCATGTTGTTGGTTAGTGTAAGGTCTAAAACTGATGTGGTGCCCGGTTTGTTGAGTGCTTAGAATGTTGTTTTGCCGGGACCCAGGCACTATTACAGCTCTAAGTTGTGGAAGAAGTTGATCAGTTCGTCAGCATGTGCTGTGAAGTGGTGATGTACTTTGCGGTGGCTCCATGCCGGGTGGTGGTGATTGAAATCTCCCGCTAGAATTAATTTGACAGCGCGATTGCCTGGTTCTGTGTTTTGTTGGATGGTTTGTCGGATTTTTGTTAAGACATTGTGTGCGCTGGTTGTTTCAAAGGCTTTGTGTATTTTGATAGGTGGGATATATATTGAGAACACCAGATACTGAAGCTCTGGTATCTAGGTTTTGATGGCTACTACATTTCGGTGGTCGCAGTGGACCTGGTGATGGGAAGCTGTAGAGATTCTCTGGTTAACATAAATGAGGCTGCGCGGTCGCGCTTCGGTGCTGGGCTCATTGGTGTGTGTAGGTCGGTATAGCCGCCATGCACTGTGATTGACATGGGTGTTGTATGTGGTTTTGGGTGGTTCCTGGATTAGGAGTATATCCAGGTTCTGGCTGTGGTGGTTGTTGATGAGGCCCTCCATTCTTGCTCTAGATTTCATCGCGTTCCACTGTAAGATACGGAGGTTTACTGTTATTGGGATGACTGAGGGTTGAATGGCGCCTGGTATTCCTGGTCGCCTGTTGGGTGTTCTCTATTGCAGTCCGTACACCTAGGTCTTATGTCAGGGAAGCAGTAGCGTTGATTGTGCGGACCCGCGCAGTATCTGTATTTAATCTGTCTCTTACATGACCACGCCAGGTGGCCAAATTGCTGGCAGCGGCGGCACTGTTTTCTTTCCACCTGGTAGGCCTCCATACTCCCGATGAATCTCTGTCCTACCAGTAGTCTGTTGTTGATGATCCATTCAGCCGCCTTGGGTGTGTCCAGCCAGATTCCCATGGATGCTGATTTGTCTAGTGGTCTGTCTTTCTTCTTTAGCCATGCAATGTCCTTGATCTGGAACTTCTTGTTCTCGAGGTCGTTCTCGGTCGTGATCTTTCTGATTCCTTGTCTCTTTTCGGCGTCCAGGTCGAAGTCCTCGGTCGGGACCCGGTGGACCACGATCCTAAACCGTGGTTTGACTACCTTAGTATTGTTTCCCAACTCGTCCAACTACTTGGTGTTGTTCCGAGCGGCCTCTGCGGACTGTGCATCCCGGAATCGGATAATATAGCCGGTTTTGGTGGTACTAACCCCAGCAACTTGGACCTCTTTGGTAGTCTCCGCGTTTAGGAGGGTAGTGCGGATATGGGTGTTTGCTGCCTCTGTTGGCAGGGCTCTCGAGAATCGGTCGTTGTCGACGTCCAGGTCTAGGGTCGGTGCGGTGCTGATTCAGACACAGTTGGGTTTCTTTCTGGGGCGTGGGACTGTCTTCTTGGGTTCCGGCAGCGGGTGGCCCGCGGTTACTTCCGCCCACGACCTGTTCAGGGGAGCGTTTGGCGGTTGCGCTTCCAGTCTGGCCCGGAGGGTTTGAATTTCTTCTCGCAGCTCTTCATTTTGAATACGGAGGAGCTGTTATTCCGCTTTTAGTGCTTGCCCTTCAGTTCTCGCTGCTTCGATTGTCTTTGTCTGGTGCTTAAGTGTCTTGTTAAAGCTGGTGAAAAACTGCCGGACGTCCTGGTTTGTCACTCGTCCATTATTTTCTCCGCCGGTCGCAAATTCAGGGTTCGCGATCGGCTCATTTTCCTCATCGAGGCCGCGCCTGCGGCGTTTTCTTGCTGCTGGGATCCTTGGGCGAAAGTCATAGTCGCTGAAAATTGTCGCTGTTTCCTGCGAGTTTGTGGGATGGGGTTCGGTAACCCCTGCGGGCGGGATCGCCATCGGGCCGGGATTAGTTCCCGCTCGGCACACAATGACAGCTGCCACAACAACACAATTGTCTGCGATAGTTTGATATCCAATTCAACCAACCTTCGCTCCCGGGATTTCCTACCGTTTTCCTTTTAGTACAGTCCCCTGAATCGCATATCCAAATAATTTCCCACTTTACAGTAGTTTGCAAAACTACCATGCCTACCCCTTGACGCTCTGCCTCTTTCCCAATCCCTAGCCTTTCTGCGCTAGTCCTTATACGTTTAGTTTGTATGTCAGACTCCTTGGCGCTGTTGGTCCCGTTTTGTAAGTATGATAACATTACTTCCCTGATGTTACAGTAACGTAACTCCCGGCCGCGCCGGCCACCCGGGGTTGTCAGGTCCCCAGGTCGCCAGGTCGTACGTATTTTTGGTTCTTACCAGTATGGGACCTGGTTATTACTAGTACTGACTACTGACTATCGGAAAAACTAAGCTGTAAAAATACACTGTCTCACCAGGTAGTAAACCTGGCGAGCTTTTGTATTTACAGTATTTTTACTAATTTTAATTAAAAAAATCTAGTAATTTCTAATTTAAATTAAAAAATTAATTGAAATTACGACCTGGAGAACTCTGGTTATAAATTACTGTATAAGTATCGGAATTTATTAATTCCATAAATATATAAAATTATAAAATAAATCTTCTAATTAAATCTAATCATTTCTAGTAGATATTAGTAAATCTATATATTATTAATATAGTTTAATTAAATATATATATATAAATTTATTAA